>NC_083700.1:51521171-51821171 GCF_033118175.1 Dama dama
TAGCTATTGTGAATAATGCTGCTGTAAACTTGGGTGTACAAATATGTTTTCAAGAACTTTTCATTTCCTTGGGATATTTACCCAGAAGAGAAATTGCTGGCTTATGTGGCAATTCTATTTTTAATTATTTGATTTTTTCATACAGTTTTCCACAGCAGCTGACTCAGGTTCAATCCCTTGGTCAGGATGATCCCCTGGAGGAGGGCATGGTAGCCCACACCAGTATTCTTCCCTGGAGAATCTGATGGACCAAAGAGCCTGGCAGGCTACAGTCTATAGGGTTGCAAAGAGTCTGATATGACTGAAGCAACTGAGCATGCACATAACATTTTACAATCCCATCAATAGTGCTTCAGTTCAGTTCAGTTGCTCAGTCATGTCTGACTCTTTGTGACCCCATGGACTGCAGCATGCCAGGCTTCCCTGTCCATCACCAACTCCTGGAGTTTGTTCAAACTCATGTCCATTAAGTTGGTGATGCTATCCAACCATCTCATCCTCTGTTGTCCCCTTCTCCTCCTCCCTTCAATCTTTCCCAGCATCAGGGTCTTTTCCAATGAGTCAACTCTTCGCATCAGGTGGCCAAAGTATTGGAGTTTCAGCTTCAGCATCAGCTCATCCAGTGAATATTCAGGACTGATTTCCTTTAGAATGGACTGGTTGGATCTCCTTGCAGTCCCAGGGACTCTCAAGAGTCTTCTCCAACACCACAGTTCAAAAGCATCAGCTCTTTGGCACTCAGCTTTCTTTATGGTCGAACTCTCACATCCATACATGACTACTGGAAAAACCACAGCTTTGACTAGACGGACCTTTGTTGGCAAAGTAATCTCTGCTTCTTAATATGCTGTCTAGGTTGGTCATAGCTTTTCTTCCAAAGGGCAAGCATCTTTCAATTTCATGGCTGCAGTCACTATCTGCAGTGATTTTGGAGCCCAAAAAAATAAAGTCAGTCACTGTTTCCTGTCTATTTACCATGAAGTAATGGGACCAGATGCCATGATCTTAAATTTCTGAATGTTGAGTTTTAAGCCAACTTTTTCACTCTCCTCTTTCACTTTCAAGAGGCTCTTTAGTTCTTTTCCACTTTCTTCAATAAGGGTGTTGTCATCTGCATATCTGAGGCTATTGATATTTCTCCCGGCAATCTTGATTCCAGTTGATGCTTCCTCCAGCCCAGTGTTTCTCATGATGTACTCTGCATAGAGGTTAAATAAACAGGGTGACAATATATAGCCTTGACATACTCCTTTCCCAATTAGGAACCAGTCTGTTGTTCCATGTCCATTCTAACTGTTGCTTCTTGACTAGCATACAGATTTCTCAGGAGGCAGGTAAGGTGGTCTGGTATTCCCATCCTTTTAAGAATTTTCCACAGTTTGTTGTGATCCACATAGTCAAATGCTTTGGCATAGTCAATAAAGCAGAAGTAGATGTTTTTATGGAACTCTCTTGCTTTTTTGATGATCCAATAGACGTTGGCAATTTGATCTCTGGTTCCTCTACCTTTTCTAAATCCAGCTTGAACATCTGGAAATTCACAGTTCATGTACTGTTGAAGCCTGGCTTGGAGAATTTTACAGTAAGGTTGTAAATCCTTGCCCCTCCCCCCAAAGACTAAAATACAATTTAAATGGAAGCATAGGCACAAGTTCACTCTGAAACTGTAAGCACAATGATAAATTGTAACTCTCATAAGTTATATTGAAACATCAATGATCTTGGGCCAAATCTAGCTTGCTGCCTATTTTGTACATACAGCAAGCTAAAATGAATTTCACATTTGAAAATTATTAAAACAATTTTTTTAAAGAATACTATTTTGTGACATAGGAAAGTTATACAAAAACCAAATTTCAATGCCATAAAGTTCTTTGGGGCATGGCCATGCTCATTTGTTTATGTAATGTCTGTGGCTGTTTTTGCTCTACAATGGCAGGGTTAAATATCTGCCAAAAGATGTGTGGCCCACAAAGCCTAAAATATTTACTATCTGGCTCTTTATGGAAAAAGTTTGTCAGCTTTTGGAGCATCACAAAAGCAGCTTGCATTTTGGCATGAACTTACAAATTAAACAAATGCCACTAAAGCATGCAGAGGAAATTTTTACCATACAGTAAGTCATCTATTTAATATAGAAAAAAAAAAAAGACACTCTAGTATTTATTGATTAAAATAGTTAAGAATTGTGATTAGTACTTTCTAATTGTAGTTTCTTTTCCTTGATAAGAGTGTCCCCAGTCATCCTCTCCATGTTAAAAAAAAAAAAATAGAGAGGGCAGAGTGGAAGAAATACGGCATAAATCCATATCTGGAAGTCTTTGCTAACAGTGTGACTCTGGATGGACAAAGACTTTGGTATTTAATTCTGATAGGAGAGAGTAGCTAGCAAATACTCAGCGCCTCTTTGAAGTGAAGGCAAAGATCCACTGAACCTTTCCTTCCTGACTTGTATAGCTGGTGATGGGTTGTGATAAAGCCATAAAATTATTTCAGCGTTCTCAATAGCAATGATTCTAATCCTTCTTAACAGTTTAAGTCACACTTATGTTGTTACTAACGTTCTAATACATTCTTTCTCCCTCTCCATGAGAAAAAGAGAGAGTAGCATGTGTCTTAAAATTTGGAGCAAATTATAAGTTATGCTAAGCTTCCCAGGTGGCACTAGTGGTAAAGAACCTGCCTGCCAGTGTAAGAGATGCGGGTTCGAATCCTGGGTTGGGAAGATCCCCTGGATGAGGGCATGACAACCCACTCCAGTATTCTTGCCTGGAGAATCCCATGGAGAGAGGAGCCTGGTGGGCTAAAGTCCGTGGGATCACAAAGAGTCAGACACGGCAAATGACTTAGCAGCAGCAGCATAAGTTTTTTTGGAGAATTTTTATGGCACCTCTTTAAAAACCTGAAACTTCCTCAAAAAAGGGTAACTCTAATCTCAGAATATGTTGGAGGGATCTAAAGAGGATCCCTTACCTACTAGCCATCCTTGGATGGAGTGAGCTATCAACTTTAAGAAGGTATAGCTACCATCTCCTCAAGCCATCACGTAGCCAAGAAAATGGCTGAGAGTGGCAACCAAAATATAACGGAGGAAGGAAAAACAGACCCAGAAATGAAAATGCTCAGTGCCTTCTTTCATGTGACACACACATAAAGCATAATAGCAGTCTTACCAAAAATGATAAAATTTTTAAAATTCTATTTTTAGATCCTATATGACAGACAATTGATTATATAAACACTCATCTTCTATATTGTAAGAAATCACATCTCCTGGATCTGTGCTCAGCTCCAGGATCTTAATAATTCTGGTCAGATGAAGCACATCTGGAACTTGTCAAAGCAAGTTAACTTTACAGGATAGTCCCTTGTAGCAAGACCCCTGGCCAATGCATTCTTTCCACCACATTTCCACTGCAGTTTACCCATGGATAGTCATCATGAATATTAAAAATGAAGGATAAGTTCCTGTAACTTTACACTTTGCTTGAACAAATTGAACACTTTATTATAAAATTGGTTTAATGGCCAGCATCTCAAAATTTCCAGTCTTTTTTCTTATTTTTTTAAGTTAATCTTGAGTAGGCAGTTATAGAAACTAATGTATTTATGGAATATGCCCACTTCTCTCTTTCATGGTTTTTTTTGGTCATCAGTGTATATTTTCTCTTTTTAAATAGGAATTAGGAAGTCCTATGACAAAATTAAGAGAAGAACTAACCACTCCTCTTAAGGCACTTGAAAAGCACTAGATTCCGTTAGCACCCAGGATTTTTTGCATTAAGCAGCTTAGTCCCAGCCTGATAATAGTAACTCTCCAAATACTCCAGACATTAATTTATGGGAAAATAACAATCGCTAAAACCTAGACATATAAGACAGGGTCGTTGTGTGGGTTCCCCTTAAGGCCAGTAATATTTATTAAACTGTGTGATTCCAGGGAACAGGCATAAAAGATAGGAAGGAGGAGAAGCCAAGGCAAGGATGTGTTAAGGGTCTGGCCACCCCTGTGGATAATCTTGCAGAATTCTCTGAGTGGGCTTGTGAAATGTGCCGTGGAAATTTTCACCCAGAGAAAGAGAAGCCACAAGTATTTATCCATTGTTTTCTATTCCCCATTGTTTTCTGTTCTCCCTCTTCCCTTGCAGGTGGCACATGCCAGAGTGGTCACAAGCAAACCTGCTCAAACTTTTCTCTGGTGAAAGACATGATCTTTATTTCACTGGTCAACAAATAAATCTGCCCTCTTTTCCAGAGAGAAATACTATTTCAGTCCTCCCAAGCTTTGCTTTGTGAAGTGAAAGTGTTAGTTGCTCAGTCATGTCTGATTCTTGGTGACCTCACAGACTGTAGTCCTCCAGACTCCTCTCTCCATGGGATTCTCCAGGCAAGAATACTGGAGTGGGTGCCCATTCTCTTCTCCAGGGGATCTTCCCTACCCAGGGATCGAACTCGGGTATCTTGCATTGTAGGTGAATTATCGACCATCTGCCACCAGGGATAGATATCCTTAAAAACTCTACAGCAATAGCTATCAGTGATTCTATCACAGGATGTGCAGAAAAGTGAATAGAAAATAGAAAATTATCTTCCGACATGTGTGAGAGGTGTTCAATACAAATGCAGTTTAACAGGTTTAAGTAACAGAAATGTTGAGAGTCTTCTGAGACTGGTCACCTAACTTAAATGAGATCATCTCTGATAAACCTCTTGTTCCTGGGTTAGGAAAATTCACCTAGTGAGTTGAGCTAAACTATGAAAAAACTTAGAAGTTGAATGGGTCTTCTTTGACCCTTACCCATTCCTACCTATTATTGTCATGACCAGTAACTACATGTACTTATGTCATGTTGACAACTTGTTCCATGCATACTGTATAAAACTGAGCTTATGTAAATTTATATTTCACACCAAGGTGGCAAATCTTCATTGTCAAAGTAGCAGTAAAGAGCTGAAGGTATGAAAATTTTAGTAGCATTACATTATCAATGGTTGAAGTATTTGAACAATCTATTTTATACAACTTATAAGCTGCAATTTTCCTTTTAGAGTAACTTGGACAGGAATTATATTCATTTTTAAATCACTATCACTTAGCACAATGCCTGGCACATATGAATTATTAAATGAATAAATGAAAAACTAAGGTCATCTAAAAGAAAAAATAGAAGATTAGAAAGAAACATAAGAACCAATATTGAAGTATAGCACTGCTTGACATACTTAACAGAATATTGCATTTTATCTCTACTTTAACATTCTTGCCTGTTCAGTTATCAAGCAGGTGGAAAATATTTATGAACACATATGGTGAGACTACTTCACACGTTTATGGTTAAAAAGAAAACTTTGATTTTTTTTTTCAGTGTAACATTCTCTTTTGATAACCATAATATATTTGACAGGTAGCATGGGCTTTCCAGGTGGCGCTAGTGGTAAAGACCCCACCTGCCAATGCAGGAGACATAAAGAGATGTGAGTTCAATCCCTGGGTCAGGAAGGTCCCCTGGAGGAGGACATGGCAACCTACTCCAGTATTATTGCCTAGAGAATCCCATGGACAGAGGAGCCTGGCAGGCTACAGTCTATGGGGTTTCAAAGAGTTGGACATGACTGAAGCGACTTAGCGTTTAGCATGGTACAGTGGATAGTGTATGAGCTTCATGATCAGATGCAGCTAGATTTAATCTCACCTCATTATTCACTAGCTCTGTTACTGTGGATAAGTTACTTCATCTAAAAGTAAGCATTGACTGCAATACTACCTGAGCATGTTCTTCTGAGGACTAAACAACACAATGTGTTGTGAAGCTCCTATGAGAGCGCTAGCATGCAGTAGTTGCTAGTTCTTGTATCAGTTCCTTTGGCTGCTGTAATTAACAGAAATTTATTCTCTTGCTGTTTTGGAGGCCAGACATCTGAAATCAAGGTGTCAGCAGGGCTGCCTCTCTCTGAAGGCTCTAGACAGGGTCTTTCTTGCCTGGGGCAACTTCTGGGGGCTCAGGTAATCCTTGGTTTGTGGCAGCATAATTCCAATCTCTGTCTCCATCTTTACATGACCTTGTTTTCTCTCCCTGTTTTTCCTTATATGTCTCTTATAAGGCCACTTGTAAATGGATTAAAGCCCTACCCAGGTTATCCAGAATGATCTTATCTTGAGATCCTTGGCTTAATTACATCTACAAAGTCCATTTTACTCCCCAGTAAGGTCACATTCACGGATTGCAGAGATTTGGAGTTGGGCAAATCTTTTGGGGGCACTATTCAACCCATTATAGTTACTTTCCCATTTTCCCTTCCTTCCTTAAATGTACACAGCATTTATCATAACTGAAATCGGAGTATGTCAAAAAGGATATTAGCAAATTATACCTGATTGAGTGGGAGCTGAAGTCTCAACAACAGAAAATAAACAAAGCAGTCAAGTAATTAAAAACAACTTATGACTGATGAAAGAGGTTTTATGTGGATAGTGACATTGAGAGGGGAGGCAGGTAGTATGAAAAAGAAGAAAACTAACTATGCCTATTTTTAAAAAATTATATATCTATTTGTCTGTGCTATGTTTTAGTTATGGCACATGGACTCGCCAACTGCAGAGTCCAGGTTCAGTACTTGCAGTACGAAAATTTAGTCACTTCGCAGCATGTGGGATCCTAGCTCCCAAATCAGGGATGGAACCCAAGTTCCCTGCATTGCAAGACAGACTGATAATCACTGGATCACTAGGGAAGTCCCCCAACTATGCCTATTATGAACCAGGCACTGTGTTGTTGTTGTTTTTTTTTCACATAAAATTTTTTAGTGTAATATTTCAATAATCCTGTTGGGCAGGCAGTAAATCAGGTTTTTATTTTTTATTTTTTTCAAACAGTGTGATGGTTAATCTTATATGTCAACTTGACTGGGCTAAGGGGTGATCAGAGGGCTGGTAAAACATTTTTTTTGGGGGGGAGGGTGTGTCTGTGAAGGTATTTCCAGCATTTGAATCAGTAGAGTAAAGATTACCTTTACCAATTCTGGAGGGTATGATCCAATCCATTGAACAAAAGAGAGTAGGACAAGGACCTTTTCTTGTCCTTACACATCGGTATTCCTAATCTCAGGCTTTCTGACTCAGATCAGGACTTCCACCATCACCCCTCCTCCCCTACTTCCCACCCCCAGGTTCTCAAGCCTTCAGACTTGGACTGAATTTCACCACCTGTTTTCCCAGCTTGTAGACGGCAGACTGTGGGACTTTTGGCTTCCATAACTACATGAGCCAATTCCTGTAATAAATCCCCTTTCTCATTCTTTGTCTCCTATCAGTTCTGTTTCTCTGGAGAACCCTGACTGAAACACATAGATTTACAAAAGTTCAGTTCAGAGAGGTTATGTGCCTTGCCAAGTTCATATAGCTTTCTTTTTTTTTTTCTTGCTAATTTTATTTTATTTTTTCCATTTATTTTTATTAGTTGGAGGCTAATTACTTTACAATATTGTAGTGGTTTTTGCTATACATTGACATGAATCAGCCATGGATTTACATGTGTTGCCCATCCCGATCCCCCCTCCCGCCTCCCTCCCCATCCTATCCCTCTGGGTCTTCCCAGTGCACCAGCCCTGAGCACTTTTCTCATGCATCCAACCTGGGCTGGTGATCTGTTTCATCCTTGATAGTATACTTTTTTCAATGCTGTTCTCTCAGAACATCCCACCCTCGCCTTCTCCCACAGAGTCCAAAAGTCTGTTCTATACATCTGTATCTCTTTTTCTGTTTTGCATATAGGGTTATTGTTACCATCTTTTTAAATTCCATATATGTGCATTAGTATACTGTATTGGTCTTTATCTTTCTGGCTTACTTCACTCTGTATAATGGGCTCCAGTTTCATCCATCTCATTAGAACTGATTCAAATAAATTCTTTTTTATGGCTGAGTAATATTCCATAGTGTATATGTACCACAGCTTCCTTATCCATTCATCTGCTGATGGGCATCTAGGTTGCTTCCATGTCCTGGCTATTATAAACAGTGCTGCAATGAACATTGGGGTACATGTGTCTCTTTCAGATCTGGTTTCCTCAGTGTGTATGCCCAGAAGTGGGATTGCTGGGTCATATGGTAGTTCTATTTCCAGTTTTTTAAGGAATCTCCACACTGTTCTCCATAGCGGCTGTACAAGTTTGCATTCCCACCAACAGTGTAAGAGGGTTCCCTTTTCTCCACACCCTCTCCAGCATTTATTGCTTGTAGACTTTTGGATAGCAGCCATCCTGACTGGCGTGTAATGGTATCTCGATAATGAGTGATGTTGAGCATCTTTTCATGTGTTTGTTAGCCATCTGTATGTCTTCTTTGGAGAAATGTCTGTTTAGATCTTTGGCCCATTTTTTGATTGGGTCATTTATTTTTCTGGAATTGAGCTGCAGGAGTTGCTTGTATATTTTTGAGATTAATCCTTTGTCTGTTTCTTCATTTGCTATTATTTTCTCCCATTCTGAAGGCTGTCTTTTCACCTTGCTTATAGTTTCCTTTGTTGTGCAAAAGCTTTTAAGTTTAATTAGGTCCCATTTGTTTATTTTTGCTTTTATTTCCATTACTCTGGGAGGTGGGTCATAGATGATCTTGCTGTGATTTATGTTGGAGAGTGTAAGTTCATATAGCTTTCAACAACAGTGCTAGAACAAAAAAAAAAGAGTACCTCCATTAGCACAGATTTTAATTAAGTATAATCTTTGGTTTGTGGACATGCTGCCATCACTGGACCTTGCATAATCTATTATTTATTTATTTATTTTTAAAGATAGTATAATGAATACCTACAAACCTAACAACTAGAACATTAACAAATTTATATCTGCCTATGTGTTCCCTCTCTATTTCACCCCCCCAAATTCCAAGAGTTTGCTCTTTTCATTACATCATAATATCTGACATATTGAAGGAAGTGAGAAAAGCCTTGCTTGGAATTAGAAAACCTATGTTCATATCTCAAGTCAACCATGCAGGAGGGGTGGCTATATGCCAACACTTATCTGTGTCTGCTCCTTTCAACCTGCTTCAAGAATTAAAGACAAATTATCTGCAGGCTCAGACTCCCTCCCCACCAGTCAACTGCGAGCCCATCTCGGTAGTATATTAAGAATATCTTACCTGATATCAGACCATTCCAGGTGGGCTGTTGTGAGTTAATATAAACTGCTTAAAATATTTTCCTTATTTTTTAAAAATAAGTAGTTATATAACCTTAGTGGCAGAAAGAATACATCTATATAGCTTTTTTTTGAAAACAAAAACAAAACCCTTTTGAATACTAACATATTGGTTAGAGTTCTATGTTGGCCTGTAGGAACAAAATAATTAATCTTAAAGAGTAGGGCATAGAAAATAAAGGAACTCTATGATGCCCATGGATCAATGTTCTAGAATTCATTTTTGTAGTAACATACATCTATTGAATATAGTCTTGGAATGAAGAGTAAAAAAGATAGATGGATCCTTCATTCTTTCTTTATCCTGAATACAAGATTGTACATAGGAAAATTCAACATAGGTTTTTGTTTTTCTTGAGAAAGAATTTTTAAGTATAAGCTATATATGTGTTAGTAATTTGAATTCAAGCTTCAATTAATGCTCAGATTTTTACCACAAAAAAGTGGTAAAAATTTTACCACAAACGGTCATTTTGTTATAACTGAGATGACTGTATACTTGATCCAAAATTGTTTAAGCTAGGATAATTTTGAGAGTGAAAAGGGAGAATCATTAATAATTATGATGAGATAACAGACATAAACTGGCATTGTTCCTGGCAAACTGGAACAGATGATCACTCTAGTTAGAGCTTGTTTAAACCACTACTTCAGTATTCTCAAAGTACATAATTTTAACATGCTTCACTGGTCCCCCAAAACTCTTTAAAACTATGAATAACTTTGTTTCCATTTTTATAATCTTAGATTAACCTCTAAATTAGATATACAGCATCAATACTTGAGAAAAAAATTTCTTCATTCATTAAGTTCCATTAACTAAAGCAGTTAATACATAGCTTTGTGTCTGGTCAACAACAAGTCAAAAAAACAAAAAACAAAAAACCCCACCAAGTCAGATCCTCTACTAAAGCACTTGAAGTGGAGAGAGACTGGTAAATAAATATATTATCTGGGATGCATTTTTATGAAATGAATGATTATATTCATTATAATACATTTTAGAATAAACTTTAAGACATAGTAAATAATATTTAATGTTTTATGGAAATCAGTCCTATGGACTAAGAATATGTGTGTGAATTGAGAGTTTTAAACTACAAGATGTATGTAGTACACTCTAATCCTATGCTGTCCAAAACAGTAGCCACAAATAACTATTGAATACTCAAAATGTGGCTCAGCTGGTAAAGAATCCGCTTGCAGTGCAGGAGACCTGGGTTCAATCTCTGAGTTGGGAAGATCCCCTGGAGGAGGGAAAGGCTACCCGCTCCAGTATTCTGGCCTGGAGAATTCCATGAACTGTATAGGGTTGCAAAGTGTCAGACACACGTGAGCAACTTTTTCACTCTCTCAAAATATGGCTAGTTTGAACTGAAGATGTGCCATAAGGATAAATTACATACTTATTTTTAAAACTTGGTATAAAAAAATGTGAAAAATCTCATTTTTTATATTGGTACATGTTGAAATCACACATTTTTATATACTCAATTGAAATAGATTATTACAATAAAATTCACTTCTTTACGTTTTAAATATGGCTGCTAGAACATTTAAAATTGTATGTGTGGCTCATGTTATATCTGTATCAGATTGTTCTGGTCTAATCTGTTTCAAAACATGGAACTGAAGATGGAATATAAAACAATATGGACACAAGTGACCACATAAGACAAATGAACCAATTCTTAGTGATCTTAATGTACCATGTGTTTGGCTGATTCTTGTTCAATCTATCTGTGTAGGTTCCTAGAGCCTGGGAAATCCCATCCTATCCCATCCTGATGTTTCTGGGTGCATTATCACTCTCAGTAACAATGTGGTTCTTTTCCCCCTTCTGCTTCACCCCCTTTCCTTTAAGCATCACGGTGCCTGGTACCATGGCAGCTATTTCCATTGATCTTGCCACTCTGTGACTTTTGCCACTCCGTGACTTCAGAGGAACCTTCAAGGTACCAAAATATCCCCTCACTGTAAATAAGGGAGAATACTTCTCTAAGCCTCTTGTGTTTCAGAGAGAGAAAGCAGAGATGTACTACTTGGGCCCAAGTATCTTTTAAAAGTTTTAAGTGCAACAGCTTGCTTCATTATTAGTTAATGTGCATGTTCCCTGAAACATTGAGACAAGAGTCCATGGAGGGCTAAACTGAGAGAAAATTCTGAACAAGTAAGCATAGCCCTCTAGTTTATTACTCAGGTTCTGCTACTAGGCCAAGGTTGCCTGACATTCTTTTCCTTTGTGCAGCGGTTGAAAACTGGTAGGGGTGGAATTCAACCAGTTTATTTATTTTTTTTTAGGGAAAGCACACGGTTGCTGCTTGAATGCTTGAAGGCAGAGCATACATGCTCTAGTTCACCAGTTCCCACTAGTTCCTAACATGACAAGTTTTATCCTCCTGCATCACACATCTGCTATCAGGATGGACTCTGAGTTTGCACTTTTATAGCCTTGCTATTCAGTATGTGCTCCAAAGACCAACAGCATCATCTGGGAACTGCTTAGAGAGTCAGGTTCTTGGCATCACCCCAGGCCTACTCAAATAGAATCTGTATTTTTAAAAGATCTTAAATGATTTCCATGCACATTGAAGTTTGCAAAACCCTGCTTTACAGCATTTGGCTGTCTACCTGAAGCATAGCCCTCATTGGATAGGTTTTGGCCCAAGTGATTTGCAGATCAAGGTGGTGTGCAGAGGGACTCACCGTTTATACTGTGCCCACTGCTGCTCATAGAAAATAACATCATTTTAAAACAGATATCAAACCTTGGAAAGTAAAGGCATGAACCTGTTTTACAATGGAAAGTAAGTTGCTATCTTTCCTCAGTTGCTCTCCGATTTCCTAATATGGCTTGTTTTCAAGTGGAATGTCCCATCTTTTTCTTTCATTTAGTGGCACCTACCATGTGTTTACATTTTTTGAAGACAAATAGAGAGGACTGCTATTTTATATTTGTATCCACTTAGGAAACAATAGAATGGGAAAGTCTGGATAACTCTTCAAGAAAATTAGAGATACCAAGGGTATCTCTAATTGTACCCATCTTTCATGCAAAGATGGGCACAATACAGGACAGAAATGGTATGAATCTAACAGAAGCATAAGATAAGAAGAGATAGCAAGCATACACAGAACTATACAAAAAAGATAGTCATGACCCAGATAATCATAATGGTATGATCACTCACCTAGAGGCAGATACCCTGGAATGTGAACTCAAGCGGGCCTTAGGAAGCATCACTATGAACAAAGCTAGTGGAGGTGATGGAATTCCAGTTGAGCTATTTCAAATCCTAAAAGATGATGTTATGACAGTGCTACACTCAATATGCCAGCAAATTTGGAAAACTCAGCAGTGGCCACAGGACTGGGAAAAGTCAGTTTTCATTCCAACCCCAAAGGCAATGCCAAAGAATGCTCAAACTACTGCACAATTGCACTCATCTCACTTGCTGGCAAAGTAATGCTCAAAGTTCTCCAAGCCAGGCTTCAACAGTATGTGAACCATGAACTTCCAATGTTCAAGCTGGATTTAGAAAAGGCAGAGGAACCAGAGATCAAATTGCCAGCATCTGCTGGATCATTGAAAGAGCAAGAGAGTTCCAGAAAAACATCGATTTCTGCTTTATTGATTATGCCAAGGCCTTTGACTATGTGGATCACAACAAACTGTGGAAAATTCTTCAAAAGATGGGAATGCCAGACCACCTTATCTGCCTCCTGAGAAATCTGTATGCAGGTCTAGAAGCAACAGTTAGAACTGGACATGGAACAACAGACTGGTTCCAAATCAGGAAAGGAGTACGTCAAGGCCGTATATTGTCACCCTGCTTATTTAACTTATATGCAGAGTACATCATGAGAAACGCTGGACTGGATGAAGCACAAGCTGGAATCAAGATTGCCAGGAGAAATATCAATAACCTCAGATATGCAGATGACACCACCTTTATGGCAGAAATCGAAGAAGAACTAAAGAGCTTCTTGATGAAAGTGAAAGAGGAGAGTGAAAAAGTTGGCTTAAAGCTCAACATTCAGAAAATGAAGATCATGACATCTGGTCCCATCACTTCATGGCAAATAGATGGGGAAACAGTGGAAACAGTGAGAGACTCTATTTTGGGGGTCTCCAAAATCACTGTAGATGGTGGTTGCAGCCATGAAATTAAGACACTTACCCCTTGGAAGAAAAGCTATGACCAACCTAGACAGCATATTAAAAAGCAGAGACATTACTTCGCCAACAAAGGCCTGTCTAGTCAAAGCTATGGTTTTTTCAGTAGTCATGTATGAATGTGAGAGCTGGACTATAAAGAAAGCTGAGCGCCGAAGAATTGATGCTTTTGAACTGTGGTGTTGGAGAAGACTCTTGAGAGTCCCTTGGACTGCAAGGAGATCCAATCAGTCCATCCTAAGGGAAATCAGTCTTGAATATTCATTGGAAGGACTGATGCCAAAGCTGAAACTCCAATACTTTGGCCACTTGATGGGAAGAACTGCCTCATTTGAAAACACCCTGATGTTGGGAAAGATTGAAGGCAGGAGGAGAAGGGGACAACAGAGGATGAGATGGTTGGATGGCATCACCGACTCGATAAACATGAGATTGAGTAAACTCCAGGAGTTGGTGATGGACGGGGAAGGCTGGCATGCTGCAGTCCATGGGGTCCCAAAGAGTCAGACACGACTGAGCAACTGAACTGAACTGAACTGAGAACTATTCCATTCTGAATTTGGGGAGAGTGCAGAAACCTAGAGAAAGTAATCATCTGAACTTTCTTTTGACTTAAGCCTTTGAAGCTAGCAAGACAGTCCTTTAAAAAGCCCTTTCCCATTTGTGACACCAGATGCCCAGCTTCCCTGCCTTTCAGAGAACTTTAGTTTTTCCAGGACAACATGAAACATTTTTGGCAAATGGTGTGGTGATTGGGATAAAACAGAAGGCTGTTTCTCAGCAGGCCACAAAAGTCCCTCATTAATCATCTGGCAGTGGTATTTTAAGAAAGGAAAACACAAAATTTTGTATTTTATATTGTACCTTTATTTTTTGACTGCACTGCACGCAGGATCTTAGTTCCTTGATCAGGGATTGAACCTGTGCCCCCACTGCAATGGAAGCATGAAGTCTTAACCACTAAACTTCCAGGGAACTCCCGGGAAAGGAAAATACAGTTTTCTACAAAAGTATCTCTGTATATTTTCAGAACTGGATTAGGAATTTCAAGCCTCATTCAAAAACTTTTTAAAAAAATTGCTAAGGTAATAAACTTCCTAGAATTTTAGCAGTAATACTAGATGCTAAAGTACATGGAACTATATCAAAGTTTGGAATGAATGTAAATTAGAAATCTAGCATTCTATTCATACTAAGTCAAACAAATAGAATCAAAATGTCATAAATTTGGTAAATACAATATTATAATGGTAGCTCTTTGGAAAGCAATCGAGCAAGTACTGTGTTGGACATTCTCTTTGTTTAATATCCACTCTATTCTGCATCCTGAGAGGCTAATCCCTACTGACTCGACCACATCACCCAGGGTCTCTTACCCTCTAGACTCTGGATGAGGTTGTTTAACTACCGGGGAGGGATGAAGAGGAAAGAGAGGTAGGGGTTTTCTTTCCACAGCTCCCTCCCTGCTGAGTTCCAAATTGACTGACCGCGTTCCCTACCTAGTGCCACAGTAACCCATAACTCCTCTCCCACAGTTTTCACTCTCACCAGGTCCCAAGAACAGCTCCTCCATTCACCTTCAGGTCTGGAAAATGGAGCAGGTTCCCTGTCCCATCGCCTCACCCTTCCTGCTGCTATTGGTCCCCGCCCCAGCAGTTTCATTAGCTCTTTTATTTTCCTCCCATCTTTGTAAATAGTCCTTCACTGAAGTCTCCTCAGTTACCCCTTTTCACTGTGCTTTTCTTTTCCTTTTTTCTCCAGGACATTAGCCCTTAAAAACTTTGTTTTTTCCCCAAAGTAATTCTCCTAAGAGTCTCACAAGAAAATATTCAGAGTTGCAAAGATACATGACCCCACCTCCAGTGGTGAACCCAGTTCCCCAAGTTTTTTTTTTCCCTGGCTGTAGTTAATGGAGAGTAGCCACATGACCTAAGCATATTCAGTCAGGGTGAATTTCAGGTCTCAGTCAACCAGCTTGGAAATTCCCTGTCAATTGGGGGATGCTTTCTGTCTTGCAGAACAGGAGGCACAGTGGGGAAAGGGAAAGAAATCAGATCTGTGATGACAGTCACAGGCTCCATTAAAGCCCATGCTACCCTTCCCCTCCCACTTTTTAAGATTTTTTTTGATGTGGACCATTTTTAAGGTCTTTATTGGATTTGTTATAGTATTGTTTCTATTTCACATTTTCATGTTTTGGCCACGAGGCCTGTGGGATCTTAGCTCCTTGACCAGAAATTGAACTTGCACACCCTGCATTAGAAGGCAAAGTCTTAACCACTGGACCACCAGGAAGTCCCTACCCTCCCCCACTTTAAGAAAAGTTTTACGGAGGTATAGTGATATAAAATAAGCTAATTGCATAATTTAATGAATGTATGTGTAGCCTGTACAACCATTATTACAAACAAGACAGTGAACTTCTCCCTTCAAAAGTTTTCTCTTGTGTCTTTGTAATCACTCCCACCAGTCTCATTCCCCAGGCAACATCTGATACACTTTCTTTCTCTGTAGACTAGCTGTGTTTTCTGAGTTTTATATAAATAGAATGTACTTTTTATATAAATAAGTGCACTTTTTTGATCTGGCTTCTTTCATTTGGCATAGTTATTTAAAAAATTTGATCGTGTAGTGTATATCAAAATTTCATTCCCTTTTATTGCTGAGTAGTGTGCTATTGTATGGATGTACCACAATTGTTGATCCATGCACCTGTTGATGAACATTTGGGTTGTTTCTAGTTTTGGGCTATGATCAGTAAAATTGCTATGATCACTTCTATGGACATATATTTCCTTTTCTTAAGATAAATACCTAGAAGTAGAAAGGCTTGTATAATGCAGTGAGTATATGTTGAACTTTAAGAAACTGCCAAACCATTATCCTAAGTGATTGTACCATTTTACATGCCACCAACAGTTTACAAGGATTCCAGTTCCTCTACATCCTTGCCAGGACTTGGTATGATTAGTCTTTTTCATTTTTGTCATTCTAATCAGTGTGTAGTAGTATCTCATTGCCCATTTTCCTAATGACCTATGGTGCTGAGCATATTTTCATATGTTTATATTTGTATGCCAAATGTATATCTTTTTTGTAATGTGTTCAAACCTTTTGTTCATTAAAAACAATTAAGTTGTTTTCTTATTGAGTTTTGAGAATTCTTCATGTATTTCAGACACATAAGGCTTTTATCATGTATTTGATTTGCAAATATTTTCTCCCAGCCTGTGGCTAGTCTTTTCATTTTCTTGACGTATAAATTATAAGAGCCAGTAAATCTTCTTTATTATTCAAGGCAGTTTGAGGCATAAATTTACAGGTTTATTTGTAATACTGAAAATCTGGAAACAGCCTATGTGTTCAACAGAAAGGCATGGTTAAATAAAGAAAGAAACAGCAAATGGGTGATTGTACAAACCATGTGAAAAATGAGGAAGAAAGAAGCAGCCCCTAACATACCAGAGCTAGCCTTGTGCTGTTGGCAAGGCCATTCTGTTCTCCTGTTCAACATAAGCAATTTGACAAAACAGCAACATCTGACGAGACCAGTCTGTGACCAGGATGCATCAAGACAAAAACAAATTCACTCTATTCTTATGTCAGGACGAAACGTGAACCTTGTTGATATCACAGAAACATTCCCTGGTCCTGGTTAGACCCGCGAATGACAGCTTGAACTTCATTCCTGCCCCTCCCCTGCTCTCCCCTTCATCTCACTTCACCTTACCTCATCTCTGCCTCCACCATCACTTTTCCACTCTGAGTCTTCTGCCTCCCTGTTATAAGGACCCTGTGACTACATTGAATCTACCAGGATCAGTTCAGTTCAGTCAGTCGCTCAGTCATGTCCGACCCTTTGCAACCCCATGAACCACAGCATGCCAGGCCTCCCTGTCTATCACCAACTCCCAGAGCCTACCCAAACCCATGCCCAGTGAGTCGGGGATGCAATCCAACAATCTCATCCTCTGTCATCCCCTTCTCCTCCTACCCTCAATCTTTCCCAACATCAGGGTCTTTTCAAACGAGTCAGCTATTTGCATCAGGTGGCCAAAGTTTCGGAGTTCAGCTTCAACATCAGTCCTTCCAATGAACACCCAGGACTGATCTCCTTTAGGATGAACTGGTTGGATCTCCTTGCAGTCCAAGGGACTCTCAAGAGTCTTCTCCAACACCACAGTTCAAATGCATCAATTCTTCGGCACTCAGCTTTCCTTGCAGTCCAACTCTCACATCCATACATGACTACTGGAAAAACCATAGCCTTGACTAGATGGACCTTTGTTGGCAAAGTGATGTCTCTGCTTTTTACTATGCTGTCTAGGTTGGTCATAACTTTCTTTCCAAGGAGTAATCGTCTTTTAATTTCATGGTTGCAGTCACCATCTGCAGTGATTTTGGAGCCCCCAAAAATAAAGTCTGTCACTATTTCCATTGTTTCCCCATCTATTTGCCATGAAGTGATGGGACCAGATGTCATGATCTTAGTTTTCTGAATGTTGAACTTTAAGCCAACTTTTTCACTCTCCTCTTTCACTTTCATCAAGAGGCTCTTTAGTTCCTCTTCACTTTCTTCCATAAGGGTGGTGTCATCTGCATATCTGAGGTTATTGATATTTCTCCTGGCAATCTTGATTCCAGCTTGTGCTTCCTCCAGCCCAGCGTTTCTCATGATGTACTCTGCATATAAGTTAAATAAGCAGGGTGACAATATACAGCCTTGAAGTACTCCTTTTCCTGTTTGGAACCAGTCTGTTGTTCCATGTCCAGCTCTAACTGTTGCTTCCTGAACTGCATACAGATTTCTCAAGAGGCAGGTCAGGTGGTCTGACATTCCCATCTCTTTCAGAATTTTCCACAGTTTATTGTGATCCACACAGTCAAAGGCTTTGGCATAGTCAATAAACAGAAATAGATGATTTTCTGGAACTCTCTTGCTTTTCTGATGATCCAGCGGATGCTGGCAATTTGATCTCTGGATCCTCTGCCTTTTCTAAAACCAGCTTGAACATCTGGAAGTTCATGGTTCACGTATTGCTGAAGCCTGCCTTGGAGAATTTTGAGCATTACTTAATTAGTGTGTGAGATGAGTGCAATTGTCAGTAGTTTGAGGATTATTTGGCATTGCCTTTCTTTGGGATTGGAATGAAAACAGACCTTTTCCAGTCCTGTGGCCACTGCTGAGTTTTCCAAATTTGCTGGGATATTGAATGCAGCACTGTCATAGCATTATCTTTTAGGATTTGAAATAGCTCAGCTGGAGTTCCATCACCTCCACTAGCTTTGTTCATAGTGATGCTTCCTAAGGCCCACTTGACTTCACATTCCAGGATGTCTGGCTCTAGGTGAGTGTGACTGGTCACACCATCGTGATTATCTGGGTTGTGAAGATCTTTTTTGTACAGTTCTTCTGTGTATTCTTGCCACCTCTTCTTAATATCTTCTGCTTCTGTTAGGTCCATACCAGCTCTATCCTTATTGAGCCCATCTTTGCATGAAATATTCCCTTGGTATCTCTAATTTTCTTGAAGAGATCTCTAGTCTTTCCCATTCTATTGTTTTCCTCTATTTCTTTGCATTGATCACTGAGGAGTGCTTTCTTATCTCTCCTTGTTATTCTTTGGAACTCTGCATTCAAATGGGAATATCTTTCCTTTTCTCCTTTGCTTTTCAGTTCTCTTCTTTTCACAGTATTTGTAAGGCCTCCTGAGACAGCCATTTTGCTTTTTTGCATTTGTTTTTCTTGGAGATGGTCTTGATTCCGATCTCCCGTACAATATCATGAACCTCTGTCCATAATTCATCAGGTACTCTGTCTATCAGATCTAGTCCCTTAAATCTATTTCTCACTTTCACTGTGTAGTCATAAGGGATTTGATTTAGGTCAGACCTGAATAGTCTATGGTTTTCTCCACTTTCTTCAATTTAAGTCTGAATTTGGCCAATAAGGAGTTCATGATGAGACACAGTCAGCTCCTGGTCTTGTTTTTGCTGACTGTATAGAGTTTCTCCATCTTTGGCTGCAAAGAATATAATCAATCTGATTTTGGTGTTGATCATGGTGATGTCCATGTGTAGAGTCTCCTCTTGTGTTGTTGGAAGAGGGTGTTTGCTATGACCAGTGCGTTCTCTTGGCAGAATGCTATTAGCCTTTTCCCTGCTTCATTCTATACTCCTATGCCAAATTTGCCTGTTACTCCAGGTGTTTCTTGACTTTCTACTTTTGCATTCCAGTCCCCTATAATGCAAAGGACATCTTTTTTGGGTGTTGGTTCTAAAAGGTCTTGTAGGTCTTTATAAAACCATTCAACTTTAGCTTCTTCAGTGTTACTGTTCGGGGCATAGACTTGGATTACCGTGATATTAAATGGTTTGCCTTGGAAACGAACAGAGATCATTCTGTCATTTTTGAGATTGCATCCAAGTACGGCTTTTTGGACTCTTTTGTTGACCATGATGGCTACTCTATTTCTTCTAAGGGGTTCCTGCCCACAGTAGTAGATATAGTGGTCATCTGAGTTAAATTCACCCATTCCAGTCCATCTTAGTTTGTTGATTCCTAGAATGTTGACGTTCACTCTTGCCATTTCCTGTTTGATCACTTCAGTGTGCCTTGATTCATGGGCCTAACATTCCAGGTTCCTATGCAATATCTACCAGGATAATTCAGGCTTATTTCCCTATCTCAATATCCTTGAGATATTCCACCCTCCCCCCGCCCCGTCCCACCCCGCCCCACCCCACCGCTGTTTACTAGATTTTTATTTTCTAAATTTTTCCAGACAAAATAGAACAGCAACATCCAACAAGATGTGCTTAGCTTCTGCAGTTTTTTCACATCCAGGAGGCTAACTAGTTGAGTCTCATTTCTTTGTGCCAAAGTTTAAGACCTTTAGAGTCAGATAATGAGCTCCTTGAGGGCAGGAACCACATCTTATTTATCGAGATTCTTATAACCACATCCACAAAATTTCACCATTTGAGGCAACATATTCACAGGTTTCTGGGCTTAGGGCGTGGATATCTTTGAGGGAGCCATTATTCTGTCTATCACACCATATACTTATGGCAATTAAAGAAGAGAATACATGTAAAATGTTTAGTTTGATAAAATAATATTAAGCCTATGAATTTGAAGTGCACAAAATAAGAAATTTTATCTATGGCTTGCTCTCATCTTTTCTTTGACACACTCCTCGTATTCTGTCTGCCACCTATGAAGAGAGAAGGGTTGTGAGGTAGGAGGAAACATGGAGTAAAAACATGTTGGTAAGTTGCTAAGACTCATCTGTGCAACACCTGCAAACAGTTTCGTTGTGGCCCAAACGCAGCTCATCAGTGTAACTTCTCGGCTTCACTGTTCACTTCCACTCTAACAGATCTTCAAATTGAGATCCTATTTTCTGAGTGAGTGTGAGGTCTCATCTGGGACCCCCTCTTGGCTTTTTCTTTGTACTCTTCCTCTCTTCCTTTCTTTTCTCCTTAAAATTCCTGGGGAGAGGCCCAGAAGTGCCAGGAGGGGGAGCATGCCTTCAGGTTAGGAGCACAGTTGGGACTGGCATCTTAAAATTAGAGACGGCTTCTTTGGGTTGGGCAGCACCAACCCAATCCCACCTTGCAATGGGAAGCAAATATTTTATGGTACCCCATGAGCACTAGAGAGCATGAGCATTTCCAAGGGCTGGAGAGTGAAATTGAAGGTTGAGGGAGTCTAGCTTGGTTCATCTGAGCAGAGCCAGCTGGTCCTCTCATAGTCCTCCATAACTGTGCATAGGCAAGGCTGTAACTCATCAACTCTTAAAATGACAAGAAACGGACAGCGTCCAGTGTCTTAAAGTCAGGAAGGAAATTCTTTCAAAATGCTGGGAAAAATGTAAGAATGTATTCTGCAAAGCGGGATCAGGAGGTCCCCAGAGGGGAGCTGTGTCTCATTTTGTGAAATGATTTCTGGAAGTTAGAAATGTGGACCTTGTGGGAAGCAGGGACTAGTATCAAAGGATCAGAATGAGCACTAAAGAAAGGAAGTCACTTTCTTAGAAGAAAAGGGAGTCATTCATTTTAAATTATCAGCAGATGTGGTATATCTGGGCCAGCCCTGACATATAGTTAATGTTAATCAGTCCTGGCACTTACCATGGATCAATAATTTTAAGGATCACCAGTTATTGAGTTACTGCTGCATTTAGTACTTGTACTTATGATATCTTTAATTCTCAAAAAAATCCTGCAAGATAATACATTTTATTCTTGTTTTGCTCTATATGCACTTCTCAGTTTCAGTTTTCTTTATCTTTAAAACTGAAATGCTGATGGCTGTCTTATCGTCTTGCTGGAAGAATTGAATTCAAAAGTATTTCAAAGTCCCTGACATTTATATTTGTAACATTATTGTTGAATTGAGCAGAATGGATGAGGATGTGAAAAATGTTTTGATCAGTTGTTTCATTTGGCAACTATATTGAGTGCCTGCCACATTCTGGTCCAACACAAACAGAATCAAATTTAGCCTGACTTTAGGATGCTCACGGTATTGAAGAGAATATAGACCAAATATTCACTAATCAGGCAAGAAAGTTATTGATTAGAATTTAACATTATATATTTTTAGGTTAGGGTGCTAAACATGTGCTTTGAAAACCAGGACGCAGAGAAGAGAACTCATAAAGGAGCAAGCAGAAATTGGGGTGTCTGTGTGTGAGACATCCAGTCTATTCATTTGGGTCAGGGAATAACTGCCAGTACTATATGTTAGAAAAATTCTATGCTGCCAGGAAATTATGCCTGTGGGATGGGACTGGACAGGCAGGAGCTGAATCATATCGGCTTTCTAAGAAGTTTAAATTTTATGGAAAATGTAATGGGGAGCAGTTAAAGGGTTTTATAAAAGATGTACTCACTTTAGATTTATGGTTTAGAAAGATTACATCAGTAATAAGGTGGAAGAGGGAAGCACAATATTAGATGCAGGGAGAGTTGGGAAACTAAGAGGAAGAAGGATAGAGTAGTCATTTGAAATAGCTCTGGAGACAAACGCCTAGGCCTGGATTTTCCGACTTTCTCATTTTCTAGCTGTATGGCCATGGACAATTTACTTATCCTCTTTGTGCCTCAGTCTTCTCATCTGTGAAATGGGGATAAGTCTAGTAACAACCTCATAGGATTGATGTGACAATGAAAAGAGTTAATATAGAGATACTGCAAGCAGCACAATGCCTGCCACTTAAGGAGGCCCCAAGAAACATTAGCTTGTTGTTGCTATTGTTTTTATTATTATTAATATACCACATTAATGCAAAAGAGAAACAGTGAGTGCTTGGGCTAAAGCAGTGGTATTGGAGATAGAAAGAAGGGGATTGCATCAAGGAAATGACATTGAAAAGACTTATTTAAAAGAGTGGGTGAAAGTGGCCTTAAAAGAATGGAGGTGCAGAGTTTATCTTAACTCACTGTATAAGTGGAGGAGGTCTGGATTCAATGTTATTCTGGCTGGTATTCTTCCTCCTTGTTCTTTTTGAGTAGATCACAGTATGGCTCATTGTCTTGCATGTCCTTACCTATAGGTACTGGGCTCAAGTTGTCGTCCACAAAAACAGATGAACAAGAAATATAAATGTCTTTCTTTTTTTCTAGCTCAACCTAGGTTCTGTTTTGAGACTTCCCTTGGATGGCAGAAACATAGCTTCATTCAAATTGGGGTTTCTCTTCCCTTTTCCCATGGTGGTACTGATGTTCAGAGAGTGCCTGGGTGAGAGTCTGGGGTTGGATTTTAGTTCATCTGGCCAAGCTGACACTCTCTGGGGCCACCGTGACCTCACTGGGTTCTCAGTCCATGCTTCTTGCAGTCTGTCATTGAGCTGGCCCTCAGGCTCATTCCTAAAGACCCTTGGGTTTTGGCCCCTCCCCTTGGGCCACAGCACTCACTCTGCTGCTCGATCAGGTACTCCCATGACGAGCTGGGCAATGGAAAACTCTGTAAGATGTCAGGGCATCACCATCTTGGGCACACAGAAGGCATTCCATGGTTTCTGTAGCACCTTGGGAGATGAGTGAGGCTGTCTAAGGTGCCAGCTCTTCTCCAAGGTCTCGCCACCTACAGGACTGCCCTCTCTTCTTGGCTCTCCTAAACCTATCTTGAGTTTCTGTAGGCTCCTGCAGGTCTCAATTCAATCTGACAGATGGAGTGAGGAAGTGCAGATGCTCTTTTCTCAAGGACCAAGCTTCTAAGATTTTATTTCTTCCCTTTGACTCTCCTCCTCCCACCCTCCAGGCCTGAAGCCAGGTTCTTATTTTTTTTTGTTGTTTCTTTTCTTCTTTTTCTGTTTTTCTAAAAAACTGCCCTGAGTCTGTTCAGGTCCCCTCAGGGCCCAGGTTCTGAAACTTAAAAGCAAGAAAGAGGCTCTTTAAAATCTGCTTTCTTCTATAACACCCCTTCCCTGAGGCAACAAAGGAGGGGGAGTGTTAAAAGACGGGAAAGTGTCAAAGAAAAATAATCTATTAATACTTCATAGATATTATTCCACTACATTTCAAACAGAGTCATCATGTGATAACCTACAGTCTCTTTTGTCTTTAGTCTTTGAAAATCTTTTATCTTTTATCTAGTTGATGAATATGTTGTATTTAATTTTGATAATCATTTGATTTATTGATGCTGGACATATAGGCAAGTGCTGAATGTTGCTGATGAAGAAATCTCTCAAAGGGAAAATGAAGCCTCTTTGAATTAAGGGAGAAATTAGGATAGGGATGAAAGATGGACTTCTCCCTCCACACTACCATAGTGCCATGGGGGTGGGACAAGGCTAAACTGGGAAATGTTTATGGAAAGTTGAAACAGGAGAAGGGATTTATCTCCAGCTAGACTAGAATGAGCATGCACACCCATTTGCCAGTCCTAATTTATGCCTGCTTTCTTCATGAGCAATCTGGTTAGCGCTCCCTTTCTTTCCCCAAACTGTCATGACTTGGACAATAAATTATGTGATCATCCTTTTTCTAGTTTATACACAGGTGTGCATGCTTAGTTGCTCAGTCGTGTCTGACTCTTTGTGACCCTTTGGACTGTAGCCCACCAGACTCCTCAGTCCATGGAATTCTCCAGGCAAGAATACTGGAGTGTGCTGCCATTTCCTTCTCCAGGGGATCTTCCAGACCCAGGAATTGAACCTGCATCTCCTGTGTCTCCTGCATTGCAGGAAAATTCTTTTTCCTGCTGAGCCACTGGGGAAGTGCTCTAGTTAAGATAAGTCTATTAAAATGTTCCCATTTGGAGGTAAGCTAGAGATACCCAAAGCCTTAATTACCAAGATTTTTCCTGATGTAATAAAGTCAATGCAATCATTCAAGAGTCTGAGATCAAGAAGGGTCTTTGTTTTCAAATCTAGATGATGTAAGTCAACAGCTACTTTGATATAAAAATCATAGTTCAATATGTATATAAATAAGTGTATACTATTTAGTCATTTCTCCTTTGTTTCATCATCCACATCTGTTGCTGTGGTTTTTTAAACCTTCTTTGCCCTTTCAACGTGCAGTGGCAAAAAGAATTTCAAATCATCTGCAGTTCCATGTTACATACCAATGTATTCAGAGTTCTTAAATATCTATGAGTAAATAAAAATATATGCTGCCTAGATAAAACACTCCTTTTGAACCATTGTGTGATATTTCACTAAGACAATTTCTAGTAAAATTACCAAATTTGTGCATGTTATCCATAGATAGCATATATGTGAGTGTATTTAATATCCTATGAAGCTGATTAGATTCTGAAGATGAAAATAAATGACCTGAAGCCATGATGGTTTCAGTAAACACAGATTCTCTGCTCTAGTACACTACCTTGATCCTCTGAAGTGTCTCTTGCCTTTTTAGATGTTAGGAGATCAGGTTGTCAGGAATGGTCAGAAAGTCAGAAAATCAACTAATGGTCCTAGAACCTGGTGAACTAACTCTAGAGTTTAGAACAACTCCCTGCCTTCTTCAATTTCTTTTTCTTGCTAGAGAATTTTGTTGGTTGTCCTCATTGGAAACATTCAGCTTTGTGTAGGAAAGGCTGTTTTTCAGCTTTATTGTTAGAAAATGCAGTTCTTTTATTTTTCATTAATAAATAAGCTTTGTGTGTGTGTGTGTGTGTACATGGCACTACAGTTACTCTTTTAAATGTTTCACTCTACCTTTCTAGTATATTTAAAGCTCAGTTTGATGAAAAAAAATATTGACTCTATGTCTGCAAATTTATGTATGTCTATTGTTCTAACAATTTTAAGAGATCACATAAATATTATGAAGTAATTTCTTTTTTATAATTTGCAATATTTCAAAAATAAACGTCAATTATTCTTTGCTTTGAGGAACCTTTAGAACATGACAAAGTTGAAAAGTATTTTTTAATTGTGAACAATACATTAAAATTGGACAATGTAATTTGTAATCAAATTATCATCAAGACAAGCATATAAAATTATATGAGTGGCATATTTTTTTAAAAGGTGAAACACACTCCTGCAACTTGTTATCTTTCGGTTATTGAGTAAGTTATCAGTTGAGACTATTAGAAACATGAAGGAGCTCATTTATTCCTTCAGGTCATACATGGAAAAGATAAACTACTCATTGCTAATGAAGAGACAGGAAAACTGAATATCCTACTGGGCCCTCCTTAAAAGTCTATTGCTAGTGTTTCAAAAATATGAGGGAAATGCTCAGGAGATAGCAGGTTCTGCCTGAAGGGAAAGGGCTGAGAGGTTAGATGGCATATTTTCCATTGCAGATAAGACAGAAGGTATGTTGTATTGGCTAAATGAAGTGAAATCTTTCCATTGGATTTCTCTGATGCTTTGCAACGTTGGGACCCAAGGTGGAGGATGGAATAAAGTAGGAAACATGGGCAGGTATGCAGAAAAAGACTGGTCTTATGGTTGAATTTAGAAAGAGATAAACATAGATAAAGAAAAGGTAAAACATAGTACCTATAAAAAGCAAGTGGAAGGCAGTTAATGTGACGAGGTCTTTGTGATGACTGGCTCTTCTCATCATGATAATAGCAATACACATCATCTTTTCTGAGTACCTATAAAGTGACTGCAAAGTGCCAGGTTCTCTACTATGCATTATCTTGAAGCTTAACAGCTGTCCATGGTAATATAACCCAAATTTTGCTGGCTTTTGCTCTTACCTACTAATGCTTCTCAAAACTCCCTCCTTTCACTAAAATATTTCTGGGAGTCCTCAGATGGAGCCTCACGTGTTCACAGACAAGTTCAGCCAGTGACCATCTTTCTTAGGTACCACTGTGTCTGCCACGCACATGTTGCTGCAGATTTCCAGGCGTTAGTGCTGCTTTCTCTGGGCTTTGTTGGGCATCTGTGTGGTCCTCCATTGCTGCTCTTTACTGGTACTATTGTTTCTTCTGGGCATCTCTATCAACCCCATTGGTTACCACTGTCAGTGGCCTAAAGTCCTGATGCCTTGATGTTCTACGAAAAAGTGCAAGAGAATGGATCTGCCACACACTGATAGAAGGGTACCAATGTATGATAGCACTTTTTAAAAAATACATCTAGTAAAATTTTATTTACATGAAATTTCTTTTTTTCTTCTTTTTTATTTTTTGTTTTATAATTTTTGCAATATTGTGTTGGTTTCTTCCATCTGTTCAGTTCAGTTCAGTTCAGTCACTCAGTCGTGTCTGACTCTTTGTGACCCCATGAACTGCAGCATGCCAGGCCTCCCTGTCCATCACCAACTCCCAGAGTCCACCCAAACCCATGTCCATTGTGTCGGTGATGCCATCCAACCATCTCATCCTCTGTAATCCCCTTCTCCTCCTGCCCTCAATCTTTCCCAGCATCAGGGTCTTTTCAAATGAGTCAGCTCTTCACATCAAGTGGCCAAAGTATTGCAGTTTCAGGTTCAACATCAGTCCTTCCAATGAACACCCAGGATTGATCTCCTTTAGTATGGACTGGTTGGATCTCCTTGCAGCCCAAGGGACTCTCAAGAGTCTTCTCCAACACCACAGTTCAAAAGCATCAATTCTTCGGTGCTCAGCTTTCTTTATAATCCAACTCTCACATCCATACATGACTACTGGAAAAACCATAGCCTTGAATAGACGGACCTTCGTTGGCAAAGTGATGTCTCTGGTTTTTAATATGCTATCTAGGTTGGTTTTAATATGCTATCTAACTTTCCTTCCAAGGAGTAAGCATCTTTTAATTTCATGGCTGCAATCACCATCTGCAGTGATTTTGGAGCCCCCAAAAATAACGTATGTCACTGTTTCCATTGTTTCCCCATCTATTTGCCATGAAGTGATGGCACCAGGTGCCATGATCTTAGTTTTCTGAATGTTGAACTTTAAGCCAACTTGTTCACTCTCCTCTTTCACTTTCATCAAGAGGCTCTTTAGTTCTTCTTCACTTTCTGCCATAAGGGTGGTGTTATCTGCATATTTGAGGTTATTGATATTTCCCCTGGCAATCTTGATTCCAGCTTGTGGAATCATCCAGCCCAGCGTTTCTCATGATGTACTCTGCATAGAAGTTAAATAAGCAGAGGGATAATATAGTCTTGACGTACTCCTTTTCCTATTTGGAACCAGTTGTTCCATGTCCAGTTCTAACTGTTGCTTCCTGACCTGTATATAGGTTTCTCAAGAGGCAGATCATGTGGTCCAGTATTCCCATCTCTTTCAGAATTTTCCACAGTTTATCGTGATCCACACAGTCAAAGGCTTTGGCATAATCAATAAAGCAGAAATTGATGTTTTTCTGGAACTCTCTTGCTCTTTCAATGATCCAGCAGATGCTGGCAATTTGATCTCTGGTTCCTCTGCTTTTTCTAAAACCAGCTTGAACATCTGGAAGTTCACGGTTCATGTATTGCTAAAGCCTGGCTTGGAGAATTTTGAGCATTACTTTACTAGTGTGTGAGATGAGTGCAATTGTGCAGTAGTTTGAGCATTCTTTGGCATTGCCTTTTTTTTGGGATTTGAATGAAAACGGACCTTTTCCATTCCTGTGACCACTGCTGAGTTTTCCAAATTTGCTGGCATATTGAGTGCAGCACTTTCACAGCATCATCTTTTGGGATTTGAAATAGCTCAACTGGAATTCCATCACCTCCACTAGCTTTGTTCGTAGTGATGCTTCCTAAGGCCCACTTGACTTCACATTCCTGGCGTGGTTTCTTCCATACAGCAATGCAAATCAGCCATAATTATACATATTTGTATAATTTGTATAAGCTCAAGAAGCTCCTTCTTGAGCTTCTCTTCCCTCCCCTCCCATCCCTCTAGGTCATCACAGAGTGCCAGAGTGGGTTCCCTGAATTATGCAGCAACTTCTCACCAGCCATCTACAACCATTTTACACATGATAGTGTATATATGTTGATTCTATACTACTGTCTCCATCATCCCACTCTCCCCCTCCCTCAGTGTGACCACAAGTTCATTCTCTACATTTGTGTCTCTCTTCCCTGCAAATAGTTTCATCAATACCATTTTTTCTAGATTTCCATGTTAATGCATTAATACATGATATTTGTTTTTCTCTTTCTGATTTATTTCACTCTGTATAACAGGCTCTAGCTTCATCCACCTCATTAGAACTGACTCAATATATTCTTTTTATGGCTGAGTAATATTTCATTGTAAATATGTACCACATTTTCTTTATCCATTCATCTGTCAATGGACATCTAGGTTGCTTTCATGTTCTGGCTATTGTAAATAGTGCTGCAATGAACATTCGGGGTACATGTGTCTTTAATTGCAAATGATACAACTGACAAAGGATTAATCTCTAGAATATGTAAGCAGCTCATGAAGCTCAATACCAGGAAAACAAAAAGCCCAAACAGTGGGCAGAAGATTTAAACAGACAATTCTCCAAAGGAGACATATGATGGAATTTTTAATGAAAATAGTTCTCTTAGTTTTCGGCTTTTTACTTCTACTCATTCCCCTGACACAGTAGCTTTCACTTGACAAATTAAGAAACTGAGTTTCAAAAGAGCTAAGTAATGAATTAACTTGCTAGACTCACATGGCTACTAAATGGTGAACTTAGGTTTAGACTTCAGTTTGTCTAAAGCCTGGGCTTTCTCAGTGCTCTGCCATCCTTGGTATTTCTAGGGCATTTGATGACTCTGAGTCTCCTTTCTTTGGAACTTGCAACTCTCTTCCTTTTGCCTCTGTGACAGTATAGACAAATTCCCCTTTAAAGCGGTTCTTTCTTTCCTTTCACTTTTCTCACCCATTAGCTGTTGTTCAGTCCTCTCCCTCTTCCCATATTTTTTTACATCCTCTTTTGTACTGTGTGGTTTTGCCTATTACTTCTAAGTAAGTTTTTTCAGCAGCAGTCACTTAATATTTACTCAGCTCTTACAAGATGCCAGGCACTGTGCTAAACAAACAAAACACAAATCTCTCAAGAAGGTTATAGTCTAGTATAGAAAATATACTAATTATTAACTAGAGCAGGTATGATAGTTACTCTGAAAGAGCAGATATAGGTGTGATGGGGGCAATAAAAGTGAGGTTGTAAGAGTTGAAAACTGCAAAGAAGAGGCAAAGAAAGGAGCCTGGGAATCAAGGGAAAGTTAGAGTTGTTTTGAAGGAAAATTGAGGTTAGATAGATAAAGGGTAAAGGCAGAATGTTCTAAACAGAGGAAGCAACATTTACAAAGTCACAGTCTTGAAGCTATATGACATTGCAATAATGCCGCTTCATATCAATATAAGTAATTCAGTAAAATAAGGGTGTGAGGGAAGAGGTAATAGAGGATGATGTAAGGCTATCTATAGGCCATAAATAATAATGCTTCCAGAAGCTAAGCAGATATGCTGAATGAGTGAAATAGACTAGGTGAAATACAATATGGAGAGTGGAGATGGTAACAAACCAGAAAACACATGCTTTGTCCAAATGGGCAACTATTCCTCACTCCAGCCTGATGTTGTCACTATGAATGAGGGCCCCAATATAGCCAGATATCTTTTTGGTTATCTGTCAAGAGATCTAACATACAGATTTTTATGTGAATTTTCCCAAACTTACTAAAATATCATGTGGCCAGACAAAATATATCTGTTTGCAAGATTTGGGCCAAGTCAAGATAACCTTTGTATATTAGAATAAAGACATTGAACTTGTTCTAAGTGTGTTTAGCAGGAAACCACTAATATTTTAAAGTGGACTTGACATCATCAGGTTTGTGCTTTACAAAGATTATCAGTTCATTGAAAGAAGTATGGAGACTAGATTGGAAAGGCGCAAGACTGGAGGATGGGTGATGTGTTAGGTGTCTATAGTAGGAATCCAAATGCAGCAACGACAACAGAAGCAGCAAAGGTGGATGAAAGGGGGGAGATACAAGGAAAGATTAGGATCTGCATGGCTTGATGACAGATTAAATGCCAGGGACAAAGAGAAAGGGACAGCCAAAGTGATTTTCTTTCCCTGTGGGCCAACAATTTTCTAAAAGCCTAGAAAACTTTCCCCTTTTGCAAAAAGTTCTGCAGCTCAGACAAGGAAGAGCAAAATGTTCCAGAATTTTGGGTCAAGGTTTGTGTGATGAATGAGACACCTCATAAGCAAGGTGGGTGCTTATGAGCATTTTATGGACCCCGTTGAATGATTCATGACCCCTGTCTCCCCCCCCGCCCCACCCCCCAACACTATCTCTTCTGCATGATGGCTGGTTATAACTGTGAATTGGATTACTTTCTACTGCACCATTTTCCTTTCAGAAATGCCTATCTTTCTTATAGCAACAAGTTTAGTTCACATTCTTAGACCCTGATTATTACAATTGTCATCTGATTAGTCTTCCTGATTCTTGGTCTCCAAGTTGTCCTCAAGATGCTATCTTTTCCCAGTCAATCAGGGTTAAACTCCTTTTCCTGACTTTCAAGGTCCTCCACAATCTGGCACCAACCTTCCATTTGAATGGTTTTCTTAACTACAGGCTGATTTGTATCCTCTGTTCTCTGCAAAGTGATTTTCTTAAAGCTCATCTTTGACTTCCCAAAACTTCTCTGTCTGAAATGCCCTACTTTCTCCCTCCTGTACTCAGGGGTAGCTGTTTCCTCCTTGAAGTTCGCTGTCCTTTTTAACCTCATTGCTGCTCATTTTTCCAAGTTCCTAAAGTCATTTGTGGTTTCTGCTGGATGGGCCACAGAAGTTCTTGAAGCCCTACAATGCCTGCCACACATAAAGAATGGCCAGGTGTTTCCCATGGCTACAGTGACCCCAGCAGAATGCTCTCAGGGACTGCAATTCAGTATCTCAGTTATGGTGGACTGAACCGAACAGGCACTGTGTGTGCTAGAGTCAGCTATTTGGGCTGAACCATCTCGGAGGACAAGATGGTTGGATGGCATCACTGACTCAGTGGACATGAGTTGAGCAAGCTCCAGGAGTTGGTGAAGGTCAGGGAAGCCTGGTGTGATGCAGTCCATGGGGTCACAAATCGTTGAACATGACTGAGCAACTGAACAACAACAACAAATCTCTGAGGACCACAGCCCACCAGGCTCCTCTGTTCTTGGGATCCTCCAGGCAAGAATATGGAATAGGTTGCCATGCCCTTCTCCAGTGGATCTTCCTGACCCAGAGATTGTACCTGCGTCTCTTATGTCTCATGCAATGGCAGGTGGGTTCTTTACCACTAATGCCACCTGGGAAGCCTTAATTGTCACAAAATGGACCTCAAAGGCATATTTCATATGGTGGTCAGTCCTCTTTGGGAGAGAGATAAAGTGTTAGATGAACAAAGGCATTTATATTCAGGTTGCTATTATGAGAAATACCACATTGTTAATTCTTTGTGTAGCCACTCTATGTACCAGTGTAGGAGGAATACCAGATCCAGGCACTCTGAATGGCTGGTGAAGCAACTCCCTCTGCAGATTGCAGATTCCATCATATTTTTGCAAATAATCCCCATCAATAAACGAAGTCTGTGCATGTCTTCAACTAAATCAGACATTTCTGTATATTTTTTTTTTCAACAAATGTTTCAAGGACTTTAGGCATCTTCCCAAGAAGACCTCAGAGACATTTCAAATGGAAAGCACATGGGTATCTCTAGGCAAGATCAATTGGCCTCCTTTCAAGAGGCCCTGCAGGATAGATTATCTTGGTGAATTCACCACAGCCTATGATCTGGCTCTCAGCCCTATAGATTGAGAAACTGGATTTTATCAACACTTACAACATAGATCTATTTGTCATTAGTGGCTCATATTAATCAGCCCACAAAGACTGATGGAAAAAGCCAGAACGTCTATATATTCGTAACTATCCCAAAGACTGGAATACTTGCTTGGAAAATGAAATCTGGGTACAGATCACAGTAAGCAGAGTTCCATGTGTCATACATCTGTGAGAGAGAAATGGATGGAGTTGGTGTTACTTCCAGGAACTGCATGTAACCTGCAGTTGATGTTACTGCTGGGGCATCTGGCAGTGAACTACCATCACTGGGGGAGAGTTTGTCACAGATGTGATGGTCTTCCTTTAGTTCCATGTTTGGTAGTAGATAAACCATTGATGGGATATACCCATTCCCAGGGATTAGGATGCTTGCATCTGTGGCCAAAGCCACTCTGTGTTGAATGATAACAATGGTAAATTATATCTAAGAATTTAACTGGCTGACTGGATTGGAGGGATGAAGGGAAAGTGGGAGTCAAGGATGAGCCCCAGGTTTATGACTTTATAGTTGGATGAATAATGGAGCCACAAACTAAGGTAAGAAACACTCATCCATGTGTTCAGTCTTGGAATTACTGAATGACTTGAAGACGTCTTTGAGACATCCATACCATAATGACTTGCATGTTCCATATTCAGTCAGTTACTCAGAAGTGTCACCTGTGCCAGAGATTTGGGATTTGTTAGTGTATAGACAACTGAAGTTCATGGGAATTGATATTTTCTCAGGGCAAAGTATAGACAGCCAAGAGTGGAGGGCCTAGAACAGGATTTTCAGAAATGCTGACATTTAATTATTGGGTACCAGATGAGAAGCTGACATCAGAGACCAAGATAGAATACCAAAAAATAGAAAGAAAATGAGGGGTGTGCTAACATGGAAACCAAAACCAGAGACCATTTAAAGAAAAGCGCGTAGGTGCTTCCTGGATGGTGATGCAAGTTCCAAGTATGAAATGGTTTGGCACTGCACAGAGTTAAGTGTCTTGGATTTAGCAAGATTCCACCTGGTGCAGATACAGTCACTGGCAGCAATATGTCCTGTGGGAACTTTGAGGAGTCTTGGAAAAATCCACTGCATCTATCCTGCTATGGTGGAGGGTGGGAGGCACTTCATTTGGACAAAATTTATGTATGTTTTGCTATATTAAACCAGGGATAAGGAACTTAACTGGATTAGCAACAACAAAAGAACTAAAAGATCTTGAAATGTAGCTATATAAAGTTTTCTAGTGAAAACTAAGCAGTTTTAGCATAGTGATGAGACTGGAATGAGAATGGGATGTGAAACTACTCCTAGAAGTGTGTGTGTGTGTGTGTGTGTGTGTGTGTGTGTATGTAAGGCACATATATGTTACTTAACATGAGGGGAAAAACTGGATCAGAGTTTTTGCAAAGTACCATTTAAGCAATTATTGTATACTCAGCCTTAGAAATTTCACTTTAGCATGCTAGCTGAGTCTTTCTTTTCAAGAGCCATCACTGCTGATTTTAAGAAATTAAGTCTGGAAATGCTAAACTTTCTGGGAGTATTTGATGCTCAAGGAGTATGAGTTTAAATGCTGACACAAGAGGAATGCTGGTGTCTCTGTTTAAAAGCAAGTAGCTACATATGCCTGCCCAGATTAAATTAAGGTCAAAGTTCAAAAGTGAGAAAAACACACACTTAAGATGACATCTAACAACCTCAGTCTGCAGGATGGAACTCTAATAAAATGAAGGGGACACATGCTGCACTCAGCCACATACTCAACTCCCACTGCTGTCTAGAAGCATCATTCTTGGCTTAAGTCAGCAAACAGGGATCTAAAAGCATGCCATTCCTTTGCACTCCCTCTGGGAACAAATGAACTTTGAAAAATTCCCAGAGATGTCTGATTCCTGGAGTCCCAGGTAAAGAGGAAAACCCAGATGCAGCCATGAGCAGGAGCTGTGGGTATTTTTTCCTTTTGAGGTAGAAAGGGTCAGAAAGAGGGTCTCTTTTTTTCTCCTTCTACAGTCAACCCCACATCCTCACGCTCACACAATTTAAAATAGCTCTCCAGACTCCCCATGCTCTTTCATCTAAACCTCATAATTAAGCGTAATTGTTTTTAACCCACTTTCCAAATGACAAGAGTCTGGTAATCCATGATGTAGCAGCTATTGCAGTGCACTAACTCTGGAAATGCAGTGGGTTCTGACTCTTTCTCCTGTTGTACAATTTCAATTTACCTCTGGCAAGCAGGCAAATACTAATCTGTACTGAAGCCCTGGAAGATATGCTGAAGCAATTGGCCTCCTTCAAGGCTTTGCCTTTCTGAAATGACCTTCCCCAGGACTATGTTACTAGGGGACCTTGCCAAAATGTTGCAGAGTTGAAAACTGTAGGCTTTGGTATCAGAAAGATCTGGTTTTTCAAATCCCGGTCCTGCCATTTGCCAGCTGTATGAGCTAGGGCGCACCGCTTTGCTTTTCAATTCCTGATTTCCTGTTTGTGTAGTGGGCACAAATAGGGTCACTGTGAGTCTCTGTGTGTGTGCTGGTTGCTCAGTAGTGTCCGACTCTTTGCGACTCCATGGACTGTAGCCCGCCAGGCTTCTCTGTCCATGGAATTCTCCAGGCAAGAATACCGGAGTGGGTTGCTATTTCCTTCTCCATATTGTAAGTTTAAAGTAAGATGAGTGAGTGAGTGAAGTTGCTCAGTCGTGTCCAACTCTTTGCGACCCCATGGACTATAGCCTACCAGGCTCCTTGGTCCATGGAATTTTCCAGGCAAGAGTATTGGAGTGGGTTGCCGTCTCCTTCTCCAATGTAAAAGCCCCAACATGGTATCTGACATTGAGTAAGGACTCTGAACAGATGTTAACTATTGTTAATATTATTAGATATATTTTAAAACCTTGAGAATCCTGTTACACATTTAACGTAATTGGCAATAAGTGAAAAGTTATTGGAATCATAGTTTCATGAGTGAGCCTCATGTATAATAAAAATTTTTTTCTAAAATTTAAAAAAATTTTTGAAAGATTTTGATTATGATTTTTTTAAAAGGCAGGGATTGAATGACCCTTTAATAAGACAGCCCTTTACCATTGCAAAAGTAGTCCTTGAAAACTTCATCTAAATATTGTCACAGCATCAATTTTAGGAATTCAGACTGAGACATCATGCCTCCCTTCAACCCCATCTTGCATACATGACAGTTACAATGTTGAATAAAGAAATTTAAAGGTCACTATGCCAAGATAAAATACATTTTAAGACTCAATACAGAAGCAGTAATAAGTATACATTAACATAAATGCTGAAAAATCTTAATACCAAATTTTAAAAGATATAATTTTCCTTTTAAAGAAGAAAGGGGGAGAAAGTTATGGAATGAATAAAATAGAATACATTTAATTAACTCTACTAGATATTTTATTTTCTTTAATTACTTTTAAAATTAATTGACCTACTCATAACTCCATTTAATGTAGCTGTCATTAAATAGAAATACATAATTCTGTCTTTCCATATCATTCATTCATTCATTGAACAAGTATTTATTGATACCTACACTAAAGCTTGGTTTATGTGGTGAGCTAAAACAGACATAGTCTGTTTAATAGTAAAACATCGCTTTGACAAGAGTATCTTCATACATCAGCAAAAAATGTTTATGGTTAAATCATTTCTTAGTATTTTGATTCATTGTGACCTTTCAAAAAGGCAGATTTTAGAGACTGAGGGTCAAAGTATTTTGTATCTGTGGCACAAAATAATGTGAGAATGGACTCGAAAGAATTTGACTTGAAGTGATTGCTCTTATAACATACAAAACAGGCTTTGTCTCATTTTACTTGGCTAAGCATGGTAAAAAGGATAAGCAACAATATTGTCCAGAGGCCAAAAGATCCTAGAGGCAAAAAATTACAGATGGCTTCACAATACAGCCCAAGTTACTGGCATCTAGTAAAGGATGAATTTAGGAATACAGTAAACTTTTATTTATCTTGGAATTCAAACAACCAGCATACGCAAATAGCTAAGATGTTTTCCTGTCATATTCTGTACTCTATTTTTATGAAAAGACAAGTAGGAAATATGCTGCTGTCAGAATTTTTATTTCAAAGCCATAACCTGCACGTGCCATGGGGTCAGTATAGGTTTAGTGTACTTTTTCACATTTTCCATAGAGCTATATTGTAGAAACTATTTAGAGTCAGTAAATCCAATTATACCAGACCAACATTTACTGTGCATTTATTTATATAGGAAACAAGTATATATTGCTCACCAGGTGCCAGGTGTACAATAGACCTGCAATATAATTCTGTGCAAAGCATTCAGGGAATGTGTGTGGGTTAGAAACTTCATGGAGAAAATAGAGAAAAGGTTGGGGAAATAGCTGGAGCCTGACTCTGAAAGATCTCTGAATATCAGGTCAAAGAATCAGAAGAATTTTTGAGGCAAAGAATGACATGATCAAAGATATGTTTTAGGAATATTGTGCTCATCTTTAAGCTATTTGCAGGCTCATGCTCTCTCTCCTCCCTCTCATGGGACCACTGCTGAAATGGACGGAGAAGCTGGGAGTGGGGTTCTAGGAAGTTAGGACTATAACAAGACCCTTCATCTGAGATGGCCAATGGATTTGATAGACTAAGAGAAGTAAGCTGAGTCACAAATTGTAAGGGAAAGTTGAAGTTTAATGTGCCAAGTGAGTGGTCAAAGATTGCAAAATCACAGAGACCAAGAGAAGAAATAAAACCTGGGGTATGAACCAAGAAGTTAAAACTAAAGAGGTGAAAATTATTCTCAGCATCACTAATCATCAGAGAAATGCAAGCCAAAGCCACAATGAGAAACTACCTTACACCTGTCAGAATGGATATTCTCAAAAGACAAGAAATAGCAATGCTCACGAGGATGTGGAAAAAACGGAGCCCGTGTGTACTGTGAAAATATAATTGGTGCAGCCACTGTGGAAACAGTATGGAGACTTCTCAAAAAACTAAAAATAGAGCTACCATATGATACAGCAATTCTACTTCTGGGAATTTATCTAAAGAAAATGAAAAAAAAAACACTAATTCAGAAAGACACATGCACCCCAGGGTCATTGCAGCATTATTTACAATAGTTTAGGAAGCAACCTAAGTGTCCACTGATGGATGATGAGTGGATAAAGAAAATGTGGTATATATATATATACATATACATACAATGGAATACTACTTAGCCATAAAAAAGGATGGAATCTTGCCATTTGTGACTAAATGATGGACTTTGAGGACATTATGCTAAGTGAAATAAACCACAAAGAGAAAGACAAATACTGTATGTTTTCATTTATATGTGGAATCTAAAACCAAGCAAAAGAAACAACCAATCTCATAGATAAAGAGAACAGATTGGTAGTTGCCAGAGGGCAGGTGGGTAGGAGGAGAAAATGAGTGCAGGGGGTCAAAAGGTGCAAACTTCCAGTTACAGATAAGTTATGGGGTTGTGAGGTGTAGAATGGTGACTATAGTAAATAATAAGGCATTTCATATTTGAAAGTTGCTGAGAGTAAATTGTGAAAATTCTCATCACAAGAAGAAAAAGATTTTGTGACTGTGTATAGTGACAAATGGTAACTAGACTTGTTGTAGAGACCATTTTGCAGTTTGTACAAATATCAAATCATCATATGGGAACCTGAAGCTAATATAATGTTATAAGTCAATTATATCTCAATTAAAAAAAAGTTAAAAAACAACAATGACAAAAATAGGTGAAAGTAAATGAAGAAAGTCAGAGGTGGAAGAGACAGGAGGAGGGAAGCTTTGGGATATGTATGTGGGAAGGCCTCCCTTTCCATTGAAGGGCCAGGAATGGTGGCAGTGGAATAGAAAAGAGGGGAAGAATGAGAAAGACACCATGTAGGTGATACCATTCAGGTCTGAATGTCTCTTCTCTGAGAACATGAAAATGGATCCTTGGTTGCCATATCGATATTACCTGAATCTGCCCTTTGTCCATAGGTGATTGGAGCAAAGTGGATTACACCTGACCTAAACAGAGCCAATCATATCCTTTCTCGAGAATTTGAAATTCGGATTGAGTCATCTAGTAAGTTTGAAATCTTCCTGTAAGCAAAGATGGTATAAATTTGGAAGCTGTGCTGGCCACATGAAAATAAAAACTGAGGACAGATTTGGAACAAAAATGACATAGATGGGGTGGGGGTGGGAAGGAGGGTGGTGAGGCTGAGCTTCTTAATGACTTTCTGGCCCCTGGTTCTATTTCTTCCTTGAGGCCCTGTTTCTGTTCTTGCCCTTTGAATCTGTAAAACAATCACAATTTCTAATTGCGATACTGTGATTTATAGTAAGATGTATGTATTTGGTCTTTATCCTCAATTGTGGTACAGAGCTCCTAAAATTCTTGGAATTTGCCAAGTGATGTGAGCTATAAGGCTTTGTTATGTTAATGAGGTAGTTTTGGACTCCACCCGAGGATAAGGGCTGGTTGCCAGAGAACCGACCTTGTGATTAGAGGGTTGGAACTTTCATTTCTCACCCCCACCCCCCACTTTTGAGGGAGTGAATTAATCTCCCAAGGCCAGTGATTTGATCAGTCATGCCTACTATGTAATGAAGTCCCTAAGGATGGATTTTGGAGAGGTTCCAGGCTGTTGAGCACATGGAGCTTTGGGGAATGTGGCACACTTGGAGAGGGTGCAGAAGCTCCATGCCATTGTCCTTTGCCCTGTATATCTCTTTCACCTGACCGTTCTTGAGTTATATCCCTTTATAGTCAAGCAGTAATATAGTAAGTAAAATGTTTCTCTGAGTTCTTTGAGCTACTCTAGCAAGTTAATTGAACCCAAGAAAGGGGTTATGGGAATCTCTGATGTATAGCAGTTCAGTCAGAAGCATGAGTGATTACCTGGGCTTTTAACTGGTATCTGAAGGCAGGGTGGGCAGTGCTGTGGGATTGAGCTCCTAACCTGTGGGATCTGATACTGTGCCCAGGTAGATGGTCTCAGAATTGAGATGAATTGTAGGCTGAATTGTACAGTCAGCTGGTGTAGGAGAATTACTTGGTGATGTGGGGATCTACACCCACAAACACATGTGCATTGGAATTGGAGTCAGAATCATTACCTATAAATTCCTTTTGCTGAGGCTAATTTAAAATATGTTTGTTACTGGTATCAGAATCACTAGAGTGTGGTGCCCAAACTTTCTCTACCATCAGACAAGATTCTAGAGAGGGTGAAGGTGATGTGTTGGGAAATTCTTACCTTTGATGAGATTCCAGAAATTGTGACTTGAGGGAAGGCCAAGATTATATCTAGGGCAAATAACTAAAATCAGGGTTACTAATCCATAGGGGTGGCAGAAGAGGAGGAAATCAAGATATGAAAGGAAAATTTAGAGCACAATAACCTTGAGATACCTCTATGTTCTGAGGTACCTACTGAATTATCTAAAATGATACAAATTTGTTAAAAGTACTATAAATAATTTCCCTGGAGAAGAAAACGGCAACCCACTAAAATATTCTTACCTGGGAAATCTCATGGACAGAGGAGCCTCGTGGGCTACAGTCTATGAGGTTGCAAGAGTCAGACATGGCTTAGCGACTAAACCACCACCACCACTATAAATAATTAAGATGATTGTCATTGCTGAACATATTTTATTATAGTTCAATTTCATGATAGTGATAATCATTTACTGAGCATCTATTAATGTGCAAGGCATGTGTTACATACATTATCCATGTTTGTAGCCCTCTAATAATGTTATCTAAGAATGTTAATGTCCTCTATAACTCTGCAAGGCAATTGCTATTATATTCACCTCATATATTTGTGGTTGATAGATTAATTGGAAATATTTCAGTAAGTCTGAAGTTTTGTGAATGCTGCCAGAGTAGCCTTAACTTTTCAGGCACTTTTTGTGAAACAATGCAAGCATAAGAACACACAATAAAACGGAGTCTTTACAGAAACACGTGCTACCTGTGTGCTACTTTTCTGGGCTCACAAAATGGAATGATCATGGAAAGCACCAAAGGTCATGCTCAAAAATATGAATGGAGGGAAATTCCAAGAACCTGGACAAGAGATCTTATATTTCTGCTTTTTAAAAGTAGGATTTGCCCCAGTGTTGCTATGCCTATGGGGCCTGGTACATAGAGCTGTGCCAGACATAGCTCATCTTTAATTCTTTTCCATCTTCTTCCTTTCTAAATAAAGGACCTGAGTTATTGAAGCATCAGTCATTTATATTCCAGGAGTGCATTTAGAAAAGAACAGAGCTTTTGTTTTCTGTGTCCATCCTGTGCTCAAGGTACTAATGAGCAGGGAAATAACCCAAAGGCAAGCTGCACTTAAGAGAAGACTAGGGATTTGAGGTCTCTAAATTAGTTTACAGAATTAATGCTCAAGTCTCAAATAATTGCAAGTTCTATGAATGTAAAGGGAGAAAAAATTATATCTAAGGTATTTATTAAAGAATTTTAATACTTTATGAATAACAAATGATTTTATGCAAGGCATGTGATCTTTTTTTAAATGAAGCCTTCTCATTTTTTTTCTTTAATGAAATGCTTTACAGACAATGAGTTTCTTTCCAATGATGAACCTATAAGTATGTGGTTTGAAAAGATGTGTGATAATGGGAATTAGACAGTTTATTCCTAATCATTTCCAGAGCAGTATATTCTGAGAATTTTAAAAGGCAAATAGCATATACCATGTGGGAAATGATAAAATATAATAGTAGAAGTGGGAATAATCTTTCAAAAAAATATCAGGAAGAGTTAATTAAAGCTCATTCATTACATTGAAAATATTTCAGTCCAATACTCTTACTTGAACTTAGTTCTCATTATTTACAGACAATTAATACCAATGTCCAATATTAAACTGCTCTTATTCTTTTTTGAGAGGATCAGGCCATCTAGTGGTGTGTGCTGTGTGCTAATTCTTCATTCGTGTCTGACTCTTTGCAACCCCGTGGACTGTAGCCCACCAGGCTCCTCTGTCCATGGGATTCTCCAGGCAAGAATATTGGAGTGGGTTGCCATTTCCTCCTCCAGGGGATCTTCCAGACCCAGAGATTGAATCTGCATCTCTTAAGTCTCCTGCATTGGCAGATGGGTTCTTTACCACTATCCACCTGGGAAGGCCATCACATGGGGCAGTGTAAATTCAATATGGTTTACTTTTTGCTAAATTGGGGTGGGGTAATTTTTAATGGGTCACTTATGTTTTTATGATAAAGAACTGTCACATATGTATCACCTTAGCCCCAGATAGTATTTCATAAAAGCATATTGTTTCCCCTAATGTAGGAAAAGGGAGAAATTCATCAAAAATAATGAAAAATAACACAAAAATACCTGAGTTTATAATAGAAATAAAAATTTTAAATAATTGCTTTTACATTTGAGTGAGTGATAGACTTTAGGTAAGTGTCAGTCGCTCAATCATGTCTGACTCTTTGCAATCCCATGGACTATAGCTTGCCAGGCTCCTCTGTCCACAGAATTCTCCAGGCAATAATAATAGAGTGGGTAGCCATTCCCTTCTCCAGGGAATCTTCCTGACCCAGGGATCAACCCAGGTCTCCTGTATTGCAGGTGAATTCATTTGAAAATCAATTTCGATCTCATTCATTGCATTATTCATTTGTAATTGACTCTTTTTTATTTCTTCTAGGTCTTTATTAAACAGTTCTTGAATCTTTTCAATCTTTGTTTCCAGGCTATTTATCTGTAACTCCATTTTGTTTTCAAGATTTTGGATCATTTTTATTATCATTATTCAAAATTCTTTTTCAGGTAGATTCCCTATCTCCTCCTCTTTTGTTTGACTTGGTGGGCATTTTTCATGTTCCTTTACCTGTAGGGTATTTCTTTGCCTTTTCATCTTGTTTAGATTGCTGTATCTGGAGTGGGCTTTCTGTATTCTGGAGGTCTGTGGCTCCTTTTTGTTGTGGAGGATTAACCCAGTGGGTGGGGTTAGACGATTGGCTTGTCGAGATTTCCTGGTTAGGGAAGCTTGCGTCAGTGTTCTGGTGCATGGAGCTTGATTTCTTCTCTTTGGAGAGCAATGGAGTGCCCAGTAATGAGTTTTGAGATGGGTCTATGTGTTAGGTGTGACCTTGGGCAGCCTGTATGTTGATGTTCAGGGCTATGTTCCTGCGTTGCTGGAGAATTTGCGTGGTATGTCTTGCTCTAAAACTTATTGGCTCTTGTGTGGTGGTTGGTTTCAGTAGGTATGGAGGCTTTTGGACAGTCACTTATTACTTAAAGTTCCTTGTAGTCAGGAGTTTTCTGGTGTTCTCAGGTTTTGGGCTTAAGTCTCCTGCCTCTGGAGTTCAGTTTTATTCTTCCTGTAGTCTCAGGACTTCTCCAACTATACAGCCCTCATAAGAAAACTTCTAGGTTAATGGCTAAAAGATTCTCCCCCGTTAGGGACACCCAGAGAGGTTCACAGAGTCACATGAAGAAGAGGAGAGGGAGGAGGGAGATAGAGATGAACAGGAGAAAAAGGGGGACTCAAGAGGAGAGAGACAGATCTACGCAGCTGTCTGTTCCCAGAGTGTTCTCCGTAGCCCAGTCACCTACAAAGATTCACAGAATTGGATTGGGAAGAGAAGGGGAAAGGAGGAAATAGAGGTGTTCTGAGGTAGAAAACAGAGAGTCAAGATTGGGAGAGAATAATCTTCAGTTTAAAAATAGGGCTTCTCTTCTTTTTTTTTTTTTGTAAGGTTATAGTGTATTGGAAATGAAAATTAAGGAGTAGTAGAGTAGTACTAGAGGACTTTAAAAGAAATAAGAGAAAAAGAAAAATAGAAAATAGAAGAGAAAAAGGAAAGAAAAAAAAGAAAAAAAAAGAAAGAAAAAGAAAAAAAAGAAAAAAAAAAAAGAAAGAAAGAAAAAATTTTTTTTTCCCCCTAATTAAAAAATCGTAAAAGTCTATGGAAATGAAAGTTAAGGAGTAATGGGGGAGTAATAGGGGATTTTAAAGGAAAATAAAAGAGAAAAAATAAAAGGAAAAAAGAAAAAAAATAAAAAATAAAAAAGAAATAAAAAAATTAAAAAAAAAAAAGAGAAAAAAGTAAAATTATATCTAGGAATTTCTTTGGAGCTGTTGCGGTCAGTGTGGGTTCGGCTCAGTTTCAGATAGCTCCTCGTTCCAGCTTACGCTTCTCGATATCTACAGGCTCCTCCGGTGTAGTCAATGTTTCCTAGAGGGATTTTAATCTGTTGCACCAGTCCCTTCTGAAGCGGTTCCCTTTGTTTATTTGGCTTCTGTTTGCCGGTCTCTTCAGAGCCTCATTTCCGCCCTGACACAGGCGGGCGGAGGTGGACTCTTACTCAGGTAGCTAGTTCCGTCGCTCCGCGGGGAGGGGCTTGCGCTGCCGGGAGGGGCTGTCGCTGTGGTGACGGGCTTGCGCCGCGGGGACAGGCTGGCGCTGCCAGGAGGGGCCGACGCTGCCCTCTCCGTCTGCGCCGCTCAGGCTCCCGGCTGTTCTATATGGAGCGCGCCCCGCGCTGCGCGAGGTTCCAGCCCTCGGGTGTTCCACAAAAGCGCGGAAGGAAAAGCTGCGCCTGCTCTCTGTGCCTTCCCCGTCAGAGCGGTCCAGGCAGCCAGGGGCTTGGTGGGCGCACTCTCCCCAGGTGTGGCGCGCCCCCTCCCTTCCGCGGACCCAATCTCAGTTTCCGCTGGCGCCAGTCGGGTGCGCGCGCCCTCTGCCCTCCGCGTCCCCAGCCCCAGTCCCCGCCCGCGCCGGTCGGGTGCCTGCGCCCTGTGTCTCGCTGCGACCTTCCCCTCCCCCCCTGCCTCCTGCCTCCGGCGGGGCTGGGCCGGTCCGCAGCCTGCGAGCTCCTCTCTGGACCCTCTCGGTCTCTTTGTTCTGCGAACGGCCGGCAGTGTGTTCGGGCTGGTTAATTTACTCTCTCTCCTTTGGTCTCCCACAGTTCAAGTTGGCCACTCACAGAAGCTCCCTCCGATTGTCCTCAGGGCACTCAGGCCCGGACCCTACCCCAAGCAATGCCGCCTAAGAGCTCCCGGGACAGATCTCCGTCCTTAGCTCTTTTGTCTCACTTTTTATCTTTTATATTTTGTCCTACCTCCTTTCGAAGACAATGGGCTGCTTTTCTGGGCGCCTGATGACCTCAGCTAGCGATCAGAAGTTGTTTTGCGAAGTTTGCTCTGCGTTCAGGTATTCTTTTGATGAATTTGTAGGAGAGAGAGTGGTCTCCCCGTCCTACTCCTCCGCCATCTTGGCTCCTCCCTGAAAATCAATTTCGTATCATTGAGTTTTTCTGATCAAACTAAATGTTGGAAAATTCAGGCAGCTGCCTAATGGCTAACATTTAGTCCTTGCAGATTTTAATTTGCCTTATGTGCATACATTATCTAAGAATTACAATTCCAAATAATCAGGGGCTATTAATTGTTTAATTTGGCAAATAGTTCTTATGCACTGGGGGCTCTGTGTTGAGGGTAGAAATGTAACCAATTTATCTAGCAGTTTGAATTTATTGGGGAATAAATGTTAAGTGATTTTATTTTTCTCCAACCATTGCTCTCTGAATAGAATCTTAGGCAAATACATAATTTCCCAGTCACCTTCAGTTATTAAGCAATCAATCTGGTCAATTTAGAATCCTGTCATCTTCTTTCCTCCCGAGCCCCGGCTTGATTGTAGCTCACGGGAGAGGGACAGGGACACAGGAGCTGCTTTTCATGCCCTCCTCTCACTCTCCCTCTTCAAGCTCTCTTCTAGAGGGCAGGGGAGAAAGTTGAAAGGAAAAGTGCACGAGTGTTTTAGTTGAGCCCATTACTGAAACTGATGTGCATCACTGCTTCTCTGGCTAATGTTGACTCGGTGTTTGTACCCTCTGTGACAGACGTCTGATTGCCATTTCTTGTGGGGACATTTGTGGGATTCTTCAGAGGAACCACTTCCTCGACACCCTCAAGGATGGCCTCTTGCTGCTGGAGTTAAGTCAACTAGCAGAATTCCCATCTAGTTGGGGCACCAGCAAGATTGCTAAAACCCTCCTACTATCCCAATATTTGACCCAGGGGGAATTCATGAATTCTTACTATGCCTACTCGCTAAAACCCTTTCTCTGTATGCCACTCCAGTTGCTTTTCCCTGCTTCTGTAGATACAGGACATTCAAAAAGAACACTGCCTAGGAATCTGCCCACTTAGAGGATTCTGGTCTCCTTGTATCACAAGCACCCCAGTCTCTATAGGTTTCAGAGCTAGTAAGTTAATAACTCTACATATTTTTTGTGTTCCAATCATGACTTGTGGGGTATGGTATGCTCAGTGAGTGCTTCCAGGTTCCAGCATAGGAAGAGGGAACCCAGATAGAGTCTGAAAGAATCCCTGAGATAAGGAGATAGGACTGAAAGTGTAGGGAGATCAGTACAGCTAGAGTTTACAGAAAAGAGAATTACAGAGAAAAGAGCTATCAGAGAAAGAACTCCAGAGATCAGCAGAGGATCCTCTCAAGTATTCAGGTGAGTACTGATAAGCACAACCATGAAAGGAGAAAATCTTACCTTTGGCCAGGGAACATGTGCCTTTGGCTGGGAAAGAACCACCTAATGGATTGGAAGTAACTGTGCTAGAAATAATGCTCATTCCATACCAGTCAGAGAGGAAAACCTCGAAGTTTATGGGGCAGTAAGCAGACTATATAAGTGCTACTTGCTTCAACAGAGAACAATTATCTCTAGACTGGATACTACTCTGCTTCTAACAAAAAGCAAAACACAAAAGGACCAAGTTGTTTCCATGTAACTTAACAAAATCCAACAATGTTTATAGACATACAAAAATATCTAGGATACAAGAAGTTAAAATTTACAGTGGATCCAATTAAAAATTACCAGATATACAGAGAAATAGGAAAATATACCCTGTAATGGAAAGTAAATGAATTAATTGAAAATGTTAGAATTAGTTAGAGTTAGAGTTAGATGTTATGTTAGAGTTAATGTTAGAGTTAGAATTAGTAGACAAGGACATTAAAACGACAGGTATAATTGTATTTCTATCATCAAAAAGTGAAATAGAGATATTGACAATGTAAAGAGACCTAAATCTAACTTCTAGAGATGAAACAATATGTGAAGTAAAGATATACTAGATAGAATTAACAACAGATTAGATATGCAGAAGAAAAAATTAGTGACCTCCAAGATATTAATAGAAATAATCTAAAATAAAACAGATAAAAAAGAATTTTAAAAGTAAACAGTCAAGCAATTTAATATACCTGTATGGAGTTGCTGAAGGAGAGGAGAGAGGAAGAGGAATAGAAAAAAAAAAAAAATACTTGAAGAAATCATAGCTAAAACTTTTCCAAATTTGGTAAAAAACCATCAACCCACAGAGCAAGAAGCTCAGTGAAGCCAAAGCAAAGAAAACAAACAAAAAGAAATTACACAGAAGAACATCATATTCAAACTGCTCAACCATAACGATGAAGAGAAAAATCACAAAAGTAGCCAAAAGGCGGGGGGTTGGGAGTAGAAGGGACATGTTATAATGTACAAGAACAAAGATAAAGATGACAGCAGATTTCTCACTGGGAATAATGTAAGTGAGAAGATGGTGGAGCAACATTGTTAAAGCACTGAAGGGATAAAACTGTCAAACAGAATTCTATAAGCAGTGAAAATATCTTTCGAAGGCAAAATAAATACTTTCTCAGACATACAAAAGATGAAAGAATTCATCAGTAGCAAATTTTCACTGCAAGAAATGCCAAAGGAAGTCCTTCAGGCAGAAGGACAATGACACCAGGTGGGAAATATGGGTCTGCACAAAATAATGAAGAGCAGCAGAAAAGGTATCCACACAGGTAACAATACAGGCATGCCTCAGAGAGATTGTAGGTTCGGTTCTAGATCACCACAATAAAGCAAAAACATAATAAAGCTAATCACATGAATTTTTTCCCAGTAAGTATAAAAGTTATGTTTATACTGTATTAGAGCATATTAAATGCGCAATAGCCTTGCATCTAAAATAACAGTGTATATATTTAAATTAAAGACACTTCACTGCTAAAAGTGCTGACCATCATCTGAGCCTTCAGTGACTCATAATACTTTTGCTAGTGAAGAGTCTTGCTTCTGTGTTGATGGCTACTGACTGATCAGGGTGTATGTGTTAGTCACTCAGTCGTGTCTGACTCTTTGTGACCTCATGGACTGTAGCCTGCCAGGCTCCTCTGTCCATGAAATTCTCCAGGCAAGAATACTGGAGTAGGTTGCCATTTCCTTCTTCAGGGGATCTTACGAAACCAGAGATTGAACCCTGGTCTCCTGCACTGCAGGAGGATTCTTTACCATCTGAGCCACCAGCGAGACTTTACCATCTGAAACTGATCAGGACGGTGGCTGCTAAAGGTTAGGGTGGTTGTGGTAATCCCTTAAAATAAGACAACCATGAAGTTTGCATATCAATAGATCCTCCCTTCCATGAATGATTTCTCTGTAGTGTGTGATGCTGTTTGGTAGCATTTTACCCACGGTAGAACTTCTTTCAAAATTGGAGTCAGTCCACTCAAACCCCACTGCTGTAATATTCTACATCTTTTATTTTCATGTCAACAATCTTCACAGTATCTTTACCAGGAGTAGTTTCTGTGTCAAGAAACTGCTTTCTTTTCTCCTCCATACAAAGCAAGTCTTTATTCTTTCAAATTTTATTATGAGATTGCAGCTATTCAGTGACCTCTTCAGGCTCCAATTCTAATGCTATTTCTTTTGCTATTTCTGCCACATCTACAATTACTTCCTTCACTGAAGTCTTGAAGTCACTCATGAAGTCTACTCATGAAGGTTGGAATCAAGCTCTTTTAAACTCCTGTTAACGTTGATATTTTGACCTTGTCCCATGAATCATGAGTGTTCTTAATGGCATCTGAAATGAAAAATCTTTTTCAGAAGGATTTGAATTTCAATAATAAGACTTGAGAGTCAAAATTACTCTTTGCTTCATGGGCTACAGAATGGAAGATGTGTGAGCAGACATGAAAAAATATTAATCTCATTACACATCTCCTTATGGGGCTTCCCAGGTGGCACTAGTGGTAAAGAACCCTCCTGCCAGTGCGCAAGATGTGAAAACCACGGGTTCGATCCCTGGGATGGAAAGATCCCCCAGAGTAGAAAATGGCAACCCACTCTAGTATTCTTGCCTGAAGAATTCTATGAACAGAGGAGCCCAGAGGGCTCTAGTCCATAGGGTCACAAAGAGTCGGACATGACTAAAGCAACTCAGCATGCACATACATTTCCTTTAGATATCTTGGGTGACCATGTGCACTGTTAGTGAGCAGTAATATTTTCACTTATTTATTTGGCTGTGTCAAGTCTTAGTCGCGGCCTGCAGGGTCTTCCTTACATCACCCAAGATCTTCTGTTGTGGCGAATGCACTCCCTAGTTGTGGCGAGTGGGCTTCGTTGCTCTGCCGTGTGTGGTATTTTAGTTTCCCCACCAGGGATCTAACCTGCATCCCCTGCATTGCAAGGCAGATTCTCTACCACTGAACCACCAGGGAAGTCCCGAGCAGTAATATTTTGAGAGGAATATTTTTTTCTGAATAATAGATCTCAACAGTGGGCTAAAATATTCAGTAAACCATGTTATAAATAGATGTGCTTTCATTCAGGCTTTATTTTTATAGTGTATAGGCAGAATAGATTTAGCCTGACTTTTAGGGCCCTAGAATTTTCAGAATGGAAAATGAGCATCATGTGTTCACTGGAGTAGCACTTTTAATTTTCTTCTTTTCCTTTGCATTCACAACTTGGCCAAGTGTTTGGCACAAAAGGTTCAGCCTTTTGACATGCCTTCCTCACTAAGCTTAATCATTTCTAGCCTTTGCTTTAAAGCGAGAGATATGCAACACTTCCTTTCACTTGAATACTTAGAGGTCACTGTAGGTTATCAATTGACCTAATTTCAATATTGTTGTACCTTGGGGAATAGTGAGGCCTGAGGAGAAGGAAGGAGATGGGAGAACAGCTGGTTGGTGGAGCAGTCAGAACACATACAACATTTATCATTAAGTTCACTGTCTTATATGGGCATGGTTTGTGATGTCCCAAGAAAATTACGCTAGTAACACAAAGATCACTGATTACAGATCACCATAACAAATACAATAATGAAAACTTTGAAATATTGTGAGAATTACTAGAATGTGACACAGAGACATGAAGTGAGCAAAAGCTGTTGGAAAGATAGACTTGCTTAATTCAGGATTGCCACAAACCTTCAATTTGTTTAAAAACATGCAGTATCTGTGAAGCACAATAAAGTGAAGTGCAATAGAATGAAGTGTGCTTATATGTGCTATATATGTTGTGAGGAAAAAAGTAGGAAGGATTGAATTAAGCCAGCCTATCTAGGTGAGGAAAAACTAGAGGAGATTTTAGGGCAATGATGTTCTGGGTTGATGCTCCAGAGAAAACGTGGCAAAAGTTAGCAGTAAGGCATCAGCAAAAGGTACCAGCAGAAAGGGAAGAAGTAAGGGTTAAGTTCTGCCTAAAAAAGATTATTTGGGATGGGATAAGTTTAACTATAAGGAATAAAGATAGAGTCAAGAGCCAGTATATTAAAATCTCTAAGCGATATATAAGATTAAACGGGGGTAATGTTTATCATTGATATGCATGTCTTAGGAAGACTTTTTTTTTTACTTGTTTTTTGCTTTACTCTGGTTTTTATAATCTTGTAGGCTAATTAATTTCATTTAATTATTAAGTTTATAGAATATTATTAAAACAAAGAGTAATAAAAAGTGAAACATGGCTTTCAATTAGCTCTTTCCAAGGGATAACATATCACTTCTGGTGAACAGTGAAAATGTATTACAGCATAAATTTAAAAGCCAGATGAAAAATTAAACTATTGTTATTTAAAGCAGAACCTTAGAAGGATTGAGTTGATATTACATGAAGACACAGGATTTTTTGTTTTTGCATTTCCCCCTCAGTGTTTATCCTGGTTCCATATACACGTAAATATATAAAAAAATAATTTTTGATAATTAAGTTGGTAGGATCTAATGCATCATTATATTCTCTAGAAAATAAGTTTCCTCATGTTCTTCATAGCACATGTAGAAAGTGCTAATTTAGTATAAATATATATATATATAGGAGACATACCTTTATAAATATTAAAATGGGCTATTTTTATTCCCTGATACTTCAGGTTTTGATAATAATGACAAACTTGGCTAGGCTCTACATGCATAATCTTATGTCTTTACCAACACCTCTTTTTTTGCGGGGGTGGCTTTTGTTTTTTAATTTTTATTGAAATTTAGTTGATTTATAATATAGTTAGTTTCCAGTATAAAGTTATTCATATATATATATATATATATTCTTTTTGCTTTCTCTACCATTATAGTTCATTGGAAAATATTGAGTATACTTCTCTGTGCTATACAGTAACTCCTGTACCGTCACCTTCCCAGGTGGGTGTTTTTTCTCCCGTTGTATAGGTAAGGAAACAGAGGTACAGAGGAGTTCAGTGACTTATCTAGGGGCACTAACTCCAAAACAAGTCTGGGCAGTGCCAGAGCGTGCTACCAGCCACACCCTGTGCTGCTCCCTCCCCACCTCTTTCCATTCAGGAACACCATGATGGCTTTGAAATCTCAATTTCAGAATACAGTAGGTAGTCAGATGCTGCTGGGGCTTCCCAGGTGGTGCAGTGGTAAAGAATATGCCTGCCAATGCAAGAGTCAGAGGTTCAACCCCTGGGTCAAGAGGATCCCCTGGAGGAGGAAATGGTAACCCATTCCAGGATTTTTGCCTGGAAAATCCCATGGGCAGAGGAGTCTGGCGGGCTGTGGTCCGTGGGGTCACAAAGGGTCGCATGTGACTGGAACATGCACACATGCAGATGCTTATTAAGTATAATTATTCCAAGTCCGTGAGAGTGTTAAGGATAACTTTAGCATAATAATGATTCTGTGGATAGAAGAAAGAAGAACCTCCTGATGGTCTCAAAAGAAAGCAATTAACATGAGTTTGTTAAGCACCTACTGTGCACCAACCTTGGAAAACACTTTCTCAAGTTAGTTTTTCTATAATACAAACTTTCATTTGTAAGAAACTGAAAGCCATAAACTTTCAGTCACAAAGATTATGGATTTTGAAAGATCTTCTTTTGTACTGCTTAGGTGAAAAGTAAGCTATAATAAGGATTCTGTTTGCTTTTTATTCACTTCCAATAAGAAAAAAAAAAAAGGTTGAGGATTTATAGGAAAATTATTTTAAAACCCAAGGTAGAACAAAGAAGCACATTCAGAGAAAATCTTGCTTTGCCCATAAATCCAGCAGCTTGTCAGAAGTGTATAGAAATCTGAGCAACCAAACGTGAAATATTTTGCCATACCCTGCAGACCATCTACTGAAATCCAGAGACATAAAGCAACTCATCAAAGTAAGAATCATCCAGAGAGAGGAAAATAACCAGTATATCACTTAAGGCATTGGGTTTAAAATATTAAAGATGAGGCAATTCTTTAGAAAGGGCTCTGTGGCTATTGTTAAAATAGAATGTGCTCAGGGACTGTGGTTTAGTGTTCCAAAGTAGCTAGTTCCTTGAAGCTGTTTTTGTCTATCCCCACTCTCCTCCTGTTCCAGGAACACTATGATGAAAGTACTACAGACTCAGAAAAATTTGGACCCCGTTTATTTCTCCTCACTCTTGAAGTTTTATTTCCAGTGAGCATGATAGTACACCAAGGCCAGACAAATTTGAAAAAAAAAAAAAAGAACTTTTGCAGCATTAACGATGCCAATTTTGGTGGTTTTAAATTTTGCATTGAATAAACTGGAAAGTGGTATCATAAAATTCCTAATTTTACCAAATGATAATAATTTATCAACACAAATTACTGTGAAACATTTAGCTGAGTTATTTGATCTAGCATGGTTTTCTTTTCTATTTTTTGGCATGGAAATTATGTTTACCCTTTCTTCCTAATGATGGTAAATGCCTGCGTGTTTGCTAAGTTCCTTCAGTCGTGTCTGACTCTTTGCAGCCCTATGGACTGTAGTCTGCCAGGCTCCTCTGTCCATGGGATTCTCCAGGCAAGAATGACTGGAGTGAGTTGTCATGCCCTCCTTCAGGGGGTCTTCCTGACCCAGGAATCAAACCCCCTTCTCTTATGTCTCCTGCTTTGGTAGGAGGGTTCTTTACCACTAGCACCACCTGGGTAAGATTTCATATTAATTATGGGTTACAAAAGTTATAAAGAAGGTGTACATACTTTTCATATTAAAGAAGTTATTGTCTTCAACCAGAAAATATAAGCACATTCGTAAAAAAATATTCTATTCTTTTTTCCATTACTAACAAGTCTTACATTGTAATATACACTGTGGCTCTGGGTCTGGCCAGAAGATTGTTCAGAACTCAGTGTTCGGATTCATCTTCAAAATGGTCTGCAGACAACAAAACCCAAGGCAATAGTCATACTCTGAATAAGTGGCTGAATATAGAGAATGACTCAGAAATTAGCGTCCTGTAGATAGCTAATCTTGTTTTAAAAGTGGATGAGAAAGAGAGAGACATCTTTGGAAAAAATGCTAAAAGTTAGGAAGATGTAAAGCATTCTTTTGGTCCTCTTTTTATAACCAAAAATAAAAGGTTTAAACAACTTCTTATTCAGAACCTAACCAAATATTCAATGTCACTATTATATAATACTTTTCAAATGGAGAGATTGAAGGGAGGAAATTCTATATCTACATTCAGGAAAAGAAATCAGTGCTTGCTGTTAATACACCTACCATGGGAAAAACAGCACTTCATTTAAACTGATATTTACCAAAATGAAGGGTACTACATACTGGTTAAAAGGGATTACCATTTCCTTCTACTAAGAAATAAATATTTTCTATCCAAGCAAATATATATGAATGCTATCACTGATGAGTACAGCAAACTGCTAACAGTACAAATATGGCATTTAAATGAGCCCTCATGGAACCTCTAAGACACCAAGAAACCCCTTGCTATGAATAACCCTCCAGAGCCTGAGAAGGGAGGTTCAGAAAAGCCAAAGAATTTGGGCAACTGAAATCCTGGGTCAGGGCAACTGCTTCAACCTTAGGAAGAATATTCTGCTTCCTGTTTGCTTCTTACTTTGGGCTTTTACACAATATTATTTTGAAAACAGATTAGCATAATTAAAATAAAAATCTTGTAAGTGCTCTTTTAAAAAATTAATGTACTTTAATTGGAAGCTGATTTACAATATTGTGTTGGTTTTGGGCATACACTGGCATGAATCAGCCATGGGTGTAGATGTGTCCCCCATCCTGAATCCCCCTCCCACCTCCCTCCCCATCCCATTCCTCTGGGTTGTCCCAGTGCACCGGCTTTGAGTGCCCTGCTTCATGCATCAAATTTGGACTGGTGATCTGTTTCACATATGGTAATATACATGTTTCAATGCTATTCTCTCAAATCACCCCACCCTCACCTTCTCCCACAGAGTCCGAAAGTCTGTTCTTTACATCTGTGTCTCTTTTGCTGTCTTGCACATAGGGTTGCCTTTACCATCTTTCTAAATTCCGTGTATATGCATTAATATACTGTATCAGTGTTTTTCTTTCTGACTTACTTCACCGTGTATAATAGGCTCCAGTTTCATCCACCTCATTAGAACTGACTCAAATGCATTCTTTTTTATAGCTGAGTAATATTCTGTTATGTATATGTACCACAGCTTTCTTATCCATTCGTCTGCTGATGGACATCTAGGTTGCTTCCATGCCCTAGCTATTGTAAACAGTGCTGTAGTGGACACTGGGGTACATGTGTCTCTTTCAATTCTGGGAGACTCTTTATCTTAAAAACCTTCCAGGGACTTCCCTGGTAGTCTGGCGGTTGAGAATCCAGTGTGCAATGTGGGGGATGTGAGTTCCATCCCTGAGGGGGACCAAGGTCCCACACGCCACAGAGCAGTGAAGCCTGTGCAGTGCAGCCACTGACACTGACGCCTCAACCAGAGTCCATGAGCTGCAACAAAAGGTCCTGCACGCTGCCACTGAGGCCTGATGCAGCCAAATCAATCAATGAATAAAATATATATTTTTATTTTTTATTTTTATTTTATTTTATTTTTTTCCCACTTATTTTTATTAGTTGGAGGCTAATTACTTTACAATATTGTGGTGGTTTTTGTCATACATTGACATGAATCAGCCATGGATTTACATGTATTCCCCATCCCGATCCCCCCTCCCACCTCCTTCTCTACCCGATCCCTCTGGGTCTTCCCAGTGCACCAGGCCTGAGCACTTGTCTCATGCATCCAACCTGGGCTGGTGATCTGTTTCACCCTAGATAATATACATGTTTCAATGCTGTTCTCTCGAAACATCCCACCCTCACCCTCTCCCACAGAGTCCAAAAGTCTGTTCTATACATCTGTGTCTCTTTTTCTGTCTTGCATATAGAGTTATCGTTACCATCTTTCTAAATTCCATATATATGTGTTAGTATACTGTATTGGTGCTTATCTTTCTGGCTTACTTCACTCTGTATAATGGGCTCCAGTTTTATCCATCTCATTAGAACTGATTCAAATGTATTCTTTTTAATGGCTGAGTAATATTCCATTGTGTATATGTACCACAGCTTTCTCATCCATTCGTCTGCTGATGGGCATCTAGGTTGCTTCCATGTCCTGGCTATTATAAACTTCAACTTTTTACTTGTGATGCTAATGTTTTGACTACATCTGAGTTTCTTTGCATCCTTTTGAACATAATTTTCAACGTTAGGCTATTTTTGTTATTCTCCTGGCTAATTCACTGGCATAGTGGTCTGTTTCAGAATATAGGAACAGTACCTAGATTGAGACCCAAATTAATGACTTAAACATGGTAGACACTTATTTCTTTATTTCTTCTTGTGTAACAGTCTGGTGGTTGGCAGTCCAGGGCTAAAAGGTAGCTTTTTGCTTCAGGAAACCTGGTGAGTATCCAGGAATCTAGGATGCTTCTTTCATGTTGCCACAAGGTATTTCCCATGCACACATTGCTTAAAACTATTCAGCCTCACTTCTGCATTTCAGTTAGTACAAAAAGGGGAAAAAATCATGGAGGGTAGATCCTTTCCCTTTTAAGGGCAGATCAAGAGGTGCATACATCACTTCATCTCAGATTCCACAGATCAGAGTCAGTAATGTGACTATACTTAGCTGCAAGGCAGATTGGTAAGTGTAGCTTATATTCTGAGCAGCTAAAACTCAGTGGTTTCATTACAAAAATAGAGCGAACGGATACTGGATAACAACTAGCAGCCTTGATCCTACAGACTTAATTTTGTGTTTCTAGAAATTGGTAACCAGAATATTTCTACTTCCTATTAATGAGATTGCTCTGGATACTTCCTAAGCAATTTCACATTTATGGTGAATATACATTCACCATATGAGGGCTTCCATTTATGTTTAGAGAAAAGAGGGAAAGAATTTGGTTATTGTCCATGTTTCAGCCAGAGCCAAGTTTCTAAAGGGGCATGAAATCTGGGCATGTTGGTAGTACAAAAGAAACTCAAGGGCCATTGGAACATACCCAGACATTCTGTGGTTTCCATCTGCTCAAATCTTGATGAGATTGGAAAAATGTTTTAATAAGAGGGACCATTGTTCTCAAAGCTCCCTAAGGATTTCCCTCCCCCTGCCTTTTTCTTTCTTCTCTCTCTTTTTTTTTCCTCCTTCTCTCTGTCCTTCTTATTCCCATTCTCATAGTTACCACTAAAGATGTTGTAAGTTACTCTGCCCTGAAGATCTTTAACAGCACTTTGATTGAGTTGACTTAGACATAGTCGATTTAGTCTAAATATTAACAGAGCCATTTTGGAATGCAAACAAAAGGCTTCCCATCTAAACTCTGGAGATGGTGGTGGCAGAGGAAACTTACCCAAAGAGGAGTCCAGACTACAGCTATTTGTTTAGCTAATGGGACCAAGATATTCTTTTTCAGAAAGATAGGCTTCCCTCATAGATAAGAGGCAGTTTTTCTCTTTAAAAACAAGCAGGGTCAGAGGTCAGAATTCTTTAATAGTGAAAGATTATTTACAAGAGAACTTTCAATTTAATATGGCCCATCTGACTATCTTGTCTGACAATGTTGTTGGTGGGGGGAAAGTGTTTTCCCAGAAGGAACTTTTGAAGGTTGCTGTGTTATTATTTAAATATTTAAATGATGTTTAAAATGTTTAAAAACATCTCTATACATGCACATTAGTATCCAAAATACAAAACAGAGTATGTTCAACATAATGAGGTACTGCTTTCCAGCAATTCAAGTATCTAAATTGGTATTATTGACTGAAGCTAACAAGTAAACAGAAATCAGCAAATTCTACACATAATAGAAACAAATAGCAAGTTATTTGTATACATTTAATGAATAACTCTGAATATTTGTTGTCTGAAAATAAGCCATAATTTTCTGACTCCCAGTCTGGAGTTGAGATATTTAGAGTAGTTCTTTGCAAGAATTAGCTAACATTTTAAAGACTCTGATGTCTTAAAAGATTTGAAAATTAGCTACATTTGTGCAACCTCAATTCCAGGCTTTTTAGGTATTGTATATTACAATATGTTGTAGAATCTAGCAGAATATCATTTCTTTTTTTCTGAGAAAATCTTCAAAGGAATTGATAAAACTTTGAACAAGGCATACTTGTTGGAAGTTGCCCTTGATTTTAGGAAATGTAGTATTTACTATTTATAAAAATGTGACCAGCTTGTGAGTCATGTTTCTAATATGAAAATAAATACAAGGTAAATATCTTTTGAAGGGATTCTGGGCTAAAGTTATCAGATAATTAAGATGACAATATTCTGTGATAGCCTACATGGGAAAAGAATCTGAAAAAGAATGGATACATGGATATGTATAAATGAATCACTTTACTATACACCTGAAACTAACACAATATTGTAAATCAACTATACTCAAACATAAAATGAAAAAAAAGAAGAAAACCACCCTTAAAATCAGCATGGACTAATTAAATTTATAAATCAAGCTGATTAAATAAGTTACATCAGTTCAGTTCACTTCAGTCACTCAGTCGTGTCTGACTCTTTGCGACCCCATGAATCGCAGCACGCCAGGCTCCCTGTCCACCACAAACTCCCAGAGATTACCCAAACTCATGCCCATCGAGTCGGTGATGCCATCCAGCCATCTCATCCTCTGTCGTCCCCTTCTCTTCCTGCCCCCAATCCCTCCCAGCATCAGGGTCCTTTCCGATGAGTCAGCTCTTTGCATGAGGTGGTCAAAGTATTGGAGTTTCAGCTTCAGCATCAGTCCTTCCAATGAACACCCAGGACTGATCTCCTTTAGGATGGATTGGTTGGATCTCCTTGCAGTCCAAGGGACTCTCAAGAGTCGTCTCCAACACCACAGTTCAAAAGCATCAAATCTTTGGCGCTGAGCCTTCTTCACAGTCCAACTCTCACATCCATACATGACCACTGGAAAAACCATAGCCTTGACTAGACGGACCTTTGTTGGCAAAGTAATGTCTCTGCTTTTTACTATGCTGTCTAGGTTGGTCATAACTTTCCTTCCAAGGAGTAAGCGTCTTTTAATTTCATGGCTGCAGTCACCATCTGCAGTGATTTTGGAGCCCAGCAAAATAAAGTCTGACACTGTTTCCACTGTCTCCCCATCTATTTGCCATGAAGTGATGGGACCAGATGCCATGATCTTAGTTTTCTGAATGTTAAGCTTTAGGCCAACTTTTTCACTCTCCTCTTTCACTTTCATCAAGAGGCTTTTTAGTTCCTCTTCACTTTCTGCCATAAGGGTGGTGTCCTCTGCATATCTGAGGTTATTGATATTTCTCCCAGCAGTCTTGATTCTAGCTTGTGCTTCTTCCTGCCCAGTGTTCCTCATGATGTACTCTGCATAGAAGTTAAATAAGCAGGGTGACAATATACAGCCTTGACGTATTCCTTTTCCTATTTGGAACCAGTCTGTTGTTCCATGTCCAGTTCTAACTGTTGCTTCCTGACCTGCATACAGGTTTCTCAAGAGGCAGGTCAGGTGGTCTGGTATTCCCATCTCTTTCAGAATTTTGGATCACAATAAACCACACAGTCGAAGGCTTTGGCGTAGTCAGTAAAGCAGAAATAGATGATTTTCTGGAACTCTCTTGCTTTTTCGATGATCCAGCAGATGTTGGCAATTTGATCTCTGGTTCCTCTGCCTTTTCTAAAACCAGCTTGAACATCTGGAAGTTCACGGTTCACATACTGCTAAAGCCTGGCTTGGAGAATTTTGAGCATTACTTTACTAGTGTGTGAGATGAGTGCAATTGTGTGGTAGTTTGAACATTCTTTGGGATTGCCTTTCTTTGGGACTGGAATGAAAACGGACCTTTTCCAGTCCTGTGGCCACTGCTGAGTTTTCCAAATTTGCTGGCATATTGAGTGCAGCACTTTCACAGCATCATCTTTCAGGATTTGAAATAGCTCAACTGGAATTCCATCACCTCCACTAGCTTTGTTCGTAGTGATGCTTCCTAAGGCCCACTTGACTTTACATTCCAGGATGTCTGACTCTAGGTGAGTGATCACACCATCGTGATTATCTGGGTCGTGAAGATCTTTTTTTGTACAGTTCTTCTGTGTATTCTTGCCACCTCTTCTTCATATCTTCTGCTTCTGTTAGGTCCATACCATTTCGGTCCTTTATTGAGCCCATGTTTGCATGAAATGTTCCCTTTGTATCTCTAATTTTCTTGAAGAGATCTCTAGTCTTTCCCATTCTATTATTTTCCTCTATTTCTTTGCATTGATCGCTGAGGAAGGCTTTCTTATCTCTCCCGGCTATCCTTTGGAACTCTGCATTCAAATGGAAATATCTTTCCTTTTCTCCTTTGCTTTTCACTTCTCTTCGTTTCACAGCTATTTGTAAGGTCTCCTCAGACAACCATTTTGCCTTTTTGCATTTCTTTTCCTTGGGGATGGTCTTGATCCCTGTCTCCTGTACAATGTCACAAACCTCCGTCCATAGTTCATCAGGCTCTCTGTCTTTCAGATCTAGTCCCTTAAATCTATTTCTCACTTCCACTGTATAGTCATAAGGGATTTGATTTAGGTCATACCTGAATGGTCTAGTGGTTATCCCTACTTTCTTCAGTTTAAGTCTGAATTTGGCAATAAGGAGTTCATGATCTGAGCCACAGTCAGCTCCCAGTCTTGTTTTTGCTGACTGTATAGAGCTTCTCCATCTTTGGCTGCAAAGGATGTAATCAATCTGATTTCGGTGTTGACCATCTGGTGATGTCCATGTGTAGAGTCTCCTCTTGTGTTGTTGGAAGAGGGTGTTTGCTATGACCAGTGCGTTCTCTTGGCAAAACTCTATCAGTGTTTGCCCTGCTTCATTCTATACACCTAGGCCAAATTTGCCTGTTACTCCAGGTGTTTCTTGACTTCCTACTTTTGCATTCCAGTCCCCTATAATGAAAAGGACATCTTTTTTGGGTGTTAGTTCTAAAAGGTCTAGTAGGTCTTCATAGAACCGTTCAACTTCAGCTTCTTCAGCGTTACTGGTTGGGCATAGACTTGGATTACCATGATATTGAATGGTTTGCCTTGGAAACTAACAGAGATCATTCTGTCATTTTTGAGATTGCATCCAAGTACGGCTTTTTGGACTCTTTTGTTGACTATGACGGCTATGCCATTTCTTCTAAGGGATTCCTGCCCACAGTAGTAGATATAATGGTCATCTGAGTTAAATTCACCCATTCCAGTCCATTTTAGTTCGCTGATTCCTAGGATGTCGACATTCACTCTTGCCATCTCCAGTTAGACCACTTCCAATTTGCCTTGATTCATGGACCTAACATTCCAGGTTCCTATGCAATATTGCTCTTTCATAACCTAATTTCATGAGATCCAACAGAAGGCAGTATTCTGAAAGAAAAGGAATTGAAACATACACACATTTAAGAACATCTCCATAAACTTTTGATTAATCAAAGTTTGGGTCTTCAGTTCTTTGATATACCTGAGTGATTCTTAAATTTTAGACATGGAGACTCGGTTCTTACTTGAAACCAAAAGAGTGAAGGAATTAATAAATGAAGACTGAAACTTTACAAAATAATATGACTCCTGTATAGATGTCTCTTTAAATAGAGAGTTCTATATATTTTAGAATAAAAGACACTTGTTTAAATTACAAGTTTTAACAAGGAATGTGGTTACAAAAGATCAGAAGTAATAAGTGCATTGTGGATGACATTATTTATATTTTAGATTTGCCAGTGATGGTTTTTATAATGATTTCTAACATGAAATTTGTCAGTAACATTCTTTTTCCCTTTCTGTGAAATTACAGTAGGTGAAGTGAAGTGAAAGTTGCTCAGTCATGTCCGACTATTTGTGACTCCATGGACTATACAGTCCATGGAATTCTCCAGGCCAGAATACTGGGGTGGGTAGCCTTTCCCTTCTCCAGGGGATCTTCCCAACCCAGGGATTAAACCCAGGTCTCCTGCCTTGTAGGTGGATTCTTTACCAGCTGAGCCACACAGGAAGCCCAAAATTGTAGTAAAGATGGGATCAATTAAATATTCATTTACTCCTGTCTGTGCCAGGGACTGTACTAGGAATATGACATGACGCCTTCAAAAGACAGATATGTAAGCAAATAGCAGTGCAATGCAGGGTGCCACAAACCAGTGTAGACTGCTATAAGCACAGAATGGGGAAAGATCCCTCACTCAGAGAGGTGGGGTGGAGGGAGGAACACAGAGGCAAAGTAGAGGAAGGCTTTGCAGAAGTGGTGAAAAATATTAAAGAGAACAGAATATTGAAGAGAAATTATTTACCAGTAAAACAACCAGGGAAGAAAAGGGTATTTACCCAGAGAGGATTCAATAATTATGAGAGCTTGGAACCTTCCCTATCAAGGGAAGTATGAGGAGGAACAAGTGATTAGTATGGCTGGAGGATAGAACATCCTTATCCACAGCTACACTTATCGAGACCCTTTGTTTCTACCTCAAAAATAACTCTGGAATGTGGCTGTTATCTCTAATTCCATCTCCATTGCAAAATTCAAGTCAAGCCATTGTCATCTTTAACCTGAACGATGGCAATAGCTTCCTTAATGAGTGCTTCTCCTGCAACTTTTACTGTCACTATGAATAACCTTTAAAAAATAATCAGGGGATTTGCTGGTGGGTCCAGTGGTTAAGACTCCGTGCTCTCAATGCAGAGAGCATGGGTTTGATTACCAGTCAGGAAAATAAGATATTGCATGCCACGCAGCCAAAATTATAATAATAATAATAATCAGATGGAGTTATTCCCTAATATGACTCTGTTAAATGTGGCTTCTGTCTGTCTCCTATTCACATTCTTCTTTGCATTTATCTTGACTCTATTAACTAATTAATTTGTTCACTTTTCATTTTCAGTTAGCCTCACTGGACTTTCTAAGCAGAAGCCATGCTTGTTTATATGCCTACTATTTGGCACAGAGTAGAAAAAACAAACAAGAAAAGATGGAAAGGAAAGAGAGAAAAAGAAAGGTATAGGATGACTAAATGTAATGTGAATGAGGTCCTGGGCTGGAAAACAGGTAAACTAAGGAGATCTGAATAAAGAATGGACTTAAGTTAATAATGTACTAATATTGCTTTGGGCTTGATAAAGGACAGAAATGATATGGACCTAAAAGAAGCAGAAGATATGAAGAAGAGGTGGCAAGAATACACGGAAGAACTGTACAAAAAAAGATCTTCACGACCCAGATAATCACGATGGTGTGATCACTCACCTAGAGTCAGACATCCTGGAATGTGAAGTCAAGTGGGCCTTAGGAAGCAACACTACGAACAAAGCTAGTGGAGGTGATGGAATTCCAGTTGAGCTATTTCAAATCCTGAAAGATGATGCTGTGAAAGTGCTGCACTCAATATGCCAGCAAATTTGGAAAACTCAGCAGTGGCCACAGGACTGGAAAAGGTCCGTTTTCATTCCAATCTCAAAGAAAGGCAATCCCAAAGAATGTTCAAACTACCGCACAATTGCACTCATCTCACACGCTAGTAAAGTAATGCTCAAAATTCTCCAAGCCAGGCTTTAGCAGTATGTGAACCGTGAACTTCCAGATGTTCAAGCTGGTTTTAGAAAAGGCAGAGGAACCAGAGATCAAATTGCCAACATCTGCTGGATCATCGAAAAAGCAAGAGAGTTCCAGAAAATCATCTATTTCTGCTTTACTGACTACGCCAAAGCCTTCGACTGTGTGGTTTATTGTGATCCAAAATTCTGAAAGAGATGGGAATACCAGACCACCTGACCTGCCTCTTGAGAAACCTGTATGCAGGTCAGGAAGCAACAGTTAGAACTGGACATGGAACAACAGACTGGTTCCAAATAGGAAAAGGAATACGTCAAGGCTGTATATTGTCACCCTGCTTATTTAACTTCTATGCAGAGTACATCATGAGGAACACTGGGCAGGAAGAAGCACAAGCTAGAATCAAGACTGCTGGGAGAAATATCAATAACTTCAGATATGCAGAGGACACCACCCTTATGGCAGAAAGTGAAGAGGAACTAAAAAGCCTCTTGATGAAAGTGAAAGAGGAGAGTGAAAAAGTTGGCCTAAAGCTTAACATTCAGAAAACTAAGATCATGGCATCTGGTCCCATCACTTCATGGCAAATAGATGGGGAGACAGTGGAAACAGTGTCAGACTTTATTTTGCTGGGCTCCAAAATCACTGCAGATGGTGACTGCAGCCATGAAATTAAAAGACGCTTACTCCTTGGAAGGAAAGTTATGACCAACCTAGACAGCATAGTAAAAAGCAGAGACATTACTTTGCCAACAAAGGTCCGTCTAGTCAAGGCTATGGTTTTTCCAGTGGTCATGTATGGATGTGAGAGTTGGACTGTGAAGAAGGCTCAGTGCCAAAGATTTGATGCTTTTGAACTGTGGTGTTGGAGACGACTCTTGAGAGTCCCTTGGACTGCAAGGAGATCCAACCAGTCCATCCTAAAGGAGATCAGTCCTGGGTGTTCATTGGAAGGACTGATGCTGAAGCTGAAACTCCAATACTTTGACCACCTCATGCAAAGAGCTGACTCATCGGAAAGGACCCTGATGCTGGGAGGGATTGGGGGCAGGAAGAGAAGGGGACGACAGAGGATGAGATGGCTGGATGGCATCTCCAACTCGATGGACATGACTTTGAGTAAACTGCGGGAGTTGGTGATGGACAGGGAGCCTGGTGTGCCGTGATTCATGGGGTCACAAAGAGTCGGACACGACTGAGCGACTGAACTGAATATTGCTTTATTAACTGTGACAACTGTACCATACTCATGTCGACTAAAAAAGATGTAGAACTTGAGAGTTGTCAGTTAAGTTTTATTTGGGGCAAAATGAGGAGAACTGAAGTCCAGAATAAAGGTGTCAGCAGGACTGCACTCTTTCCAGTGACTTTTGGGGGCAGGGAGATTCTGTTCCTTGTGTCTACCGGTTCCTGGTGACTAGACATCCCTTGCCTTCCTTGGCCACATCATTCAATCACACCCTCACATGCCTTTGAGGTGTGTCTCTAACAAGGATGCTTATCAGTGACTTTACTGCCCACTTGGATAATCTATGATGTTGTGATTCTTTCTTTAGTTACATCTACAAAGATGCTTTCCCCAAAAAAGGTAATATTCACAGGTTCCAGCCTGGAAGTCAGCAACTCATATAGCTCTGAGAGACTGCTCCAAAGCAGCAGTCGGGGAAAGTCAACATATAAGGTTTTGGTGAAGGGAAGGGGGAGTTCAATACCGTGAAGCACTCAATTTACAAAAGGTTTTTTTTGTTAGTCATGAGGGTCTGATGTCACCATGAAGGGATTTAGTGTGTCTCTAGATATGAGGGGATGCAAGGATTGAGATCTTAAAATCTGTGCTAAAAACATCCAACTATCTAAAGACCCGTCCCACTAGATTCCCTGGAGCACAGAGTGACTCTCTCCACCCTAAACTCCCTCTGGGATTGTTGAAGGTCAACAGCTATAGCAGCATGGGGTTCAATCTCCATAGAGGCAGATGGCAAATGCCTTTGTTGTTCAGTCATTGGCAATGCTCTTGGTAAGTGCCAATTTGTAGTTGACACGTAAAATGTTAATAAGGGAAAACTGGGTTCAGAGTATATGAGAATCCTCTATACTATCTCGGCAATTATTCTGTAAATCTACATGTATTCTGTATTTTTTTTTTATGTGGACCATTTTTAAAGTCTTTATTGAATTTGTTACAATATTTCTTCTGTTTCATGTTTTGTTTTTTTGGCCGTGAGGCATGTGCGGTCTTAGCTCCCCGACCAGGGATTGAGCCCACACCCCCTGCATTGAAAGGCGTAGTCTCAACCTCTGGATCACCAGGGAAGTCCCTAAATCTACATATATTCTAAATTAAAGGTTTATTTAAAAAAAGAAAAGAAAGGAGGAGAAAATAAAGAGGAAAAGTGGGTAATATGAAGCTGGAAAAGGAGGTAGGGTTTAGTTAAGTTTCTCACAAATTGTGCTAATAAGTTCGATTTGTATTTTAGAAAAGATAACTCTAAATGCAAGAATTGACAAACCTTATCTTAAAGTACTGGACAGTCAATGTTAGAACTGTGAACTGGGTTAATTTCCTAGGACTATTGTAAAAAAAATTACCACAACCTAGTGGCTTAAAATATCAAGAAATCTTTTTTTTTCCCCCACAGTTCTGGAGAACTGAAGTCCAGAATAAAGGTGTCAGCAGGACTGCACTCTTTCCAGTGACTTTTGGGGGCAGGGAGATTCTGTTCCTTGTGTCTACCGGTTCCTGGTGACTAGACATCCCTTGCCTTCCTTGGCCACATCATTCAATCACACCCTCACATGCCTTTGAGGTGTGTCTCTAACAAGGATGCTTATCAGTGACTTTACTGCCCACTTGGATAATCTATGATGTTGTGATTCTTTCTTTAGTTACATCTACAAAGATGCTTTCCCCAAAAAAGGTAATATTCACAGGTTCCAGAGATGTGGAAGTAAACACATCAGGTTCAATCCCTGGATTGGGAAGTTCTCCTATAAATGAGAGCTCACTCCAGTATTCTTGCCAGGATAAGCCCATGGGTAGAGGATCCTGGAGGGGTCACAAAGAGTCGGATATGTCCAAGCAACTGAACATGTTCACATGCACATCTTTTGAAGGGCCATCATTCAACCCACTGCATGGCTACCTGGTCTCTTTTGAAACTGCTCAGTTCTGCAGCTGTGACACCAAAGCAGCCATAAACAAAATGTACATAAATGAATGTGGCTATGTCCTATTAAAATATTATGGACTGTCATTGTTTGGTCCATAAGCCATAGCTTGTTGACCCCTGATGGCAGTGCGAAAGAACTGGAAGGCAACAAACAAAGGCAGTTAATTAACTCAGGAGGGAATTCTAATGGTTGGCATTAAGGATGAGAAAGGTTTAAACAAGACAATGTCAGTAGAGTTTAAGGGGAGAGGAAATTAACTAGTAATTAGAATCAATAGGATTGGGTGATAAGACTACAGGGGAGGGATCATTAGAGTTCATTACAGAAGTGGCAATCATTGTTTCACCTAATAGGTTAATACTTTGGGGTTTTGTGTTTTTTTTTGGCCACTGCCATGAATAACACGGGATCCTTAGTTCCCTGACCAGGGATTGATCCCATGCTTTCTGCAGTGGAAGCACAGAGCCTTCACCCCTGGACCACCAGGGAAGTCCCCTCCTGGCTTTTCAAAAGAACAACTTGCGACTTTTCTACTTTTATTACTTGAAAAATATTGCTTTTACCCTAGATTGACTGAATCCAGGCTCCTAAAGGCAATTTTGTGTAACCCATACAGATAAGTAATGAAAAATAGAAAAGATCAAAAGTATTAACAGATTTTACTCTGTAGCCAGAACCACAGTATATGGGAAGTTTTGAAGTCAGAGAAGACAACAGTTAGCCAGTTGGTTTATTTCTTACGAGGAACAAAGCAATGCTAGGAAGGATATAATTTCCCATTAAACACACAGTGTGTAAACAGTCCGTCTCATCATGCAAAGAGTTGGATGGCTGAGATTATTAATTATAATTAATATTTATACATCTGTTCATAGTTTACAAAATTCTGACATGATGCATCATATCATTTGATCCTCATATTCCTAAGGTAGGGAAAGCAGGTATTATTATTACACCTGGAGTGAAGAGCAGTTAACTGACATTTTCAAGATCACACAGAGAGCAAATTCTGGTTTCCTGGCTCAAAATTCCCTAACTCTTAGGCGAGTTCCTTTTCAGTGTCTCTGAAGCTGGATCAGAGAGCTGTGACAGTGTGTGACCCCTCTAGCCGGGTGGTCAGCATGACCAGAAGGATAAAGATGAGATTAATGAGGTTCTTAACTAGGCAGTCAGGGTGGTCTTCCAGCTGTCCTTGGAGGGCAGATGGCTGAAGAAAAAATGCAGCCTTGAGAGCAAAAGCAGAAGATGACATGAGCAGGGATGATGAGAGAAACTGGACCCAGAGCTGTGTTACAAAAATTATGGCATGCAAGAGATAAAGCAGCAGTGTCATGAATGTAATCCAAGGAAGTGAGTGCCAAACTCACCACTGCAACAATTACTGCAGAGTTTGTTAGCAACATACCATTCCATGTTCCAGTTCAGGAGTGTCCTGATTCAACCACTCTGGGTAGGGGTCCTGAAGGGTTCGCTTCCCACCCCAGGAAATCTGGTAGAGAATGCCCACCAAATAATCTAGGAGATAAAAGCAGCAGAAACAACTAGAGAGATTTGTGATGTTAGGATAGAAAAATGTTGGCAATAACTTCTGATTTTAAGTAGGCCTCTTCTAGAGAATAATAATTTTTTTTTTTTTTTGATATCTGCCTTGAGCATGGTACCAGGCCAAGTGCCAGGATAGCACAGACTTGGTCCTTACATTCACAGATAATACAGACTTGGTCCTTACATTCACAGAGCTTACTTTCTGCATGGGAGACTAATGTTGACCATTATTACATAATTGTATGTAGGTAAGTGCTAAAAAAAAAAAGTATAGGATGTCATAACAAGTGATAGGTAACAGAGGAGCCTGTCTCACTCTTGAGATCAGGCAAAGTTTCCCTGAAGAACTGGCAGATGATTTCAGATCTGAAGGATGAGGTGGGTTGACCAAAAAAAGGTGGAGAGGAGAATAAAAAAGGTATCTTAGTTAGACTATTAATTAATTATTTCAAAACTATTTATTAAGAACATACAATGTGCCAGGTATTACTCTAGGCTCTGGAAGGGGCAATTAAAAAAAGAATAAAGTTTCTGCTCTCATGGAACTTATATCCCAATTTGTGAGACAAAGAAAATGAAAAATAAGCAGGAAACCATCTGATAATAATAATAGTGCAAGATTTTCAATTCTCTTGGATACACCTACTGAGAATGCAATGCTAACCAAAATGCCGCACAATTTTTATTTTTTTAGAACTTGACAAACTAATTATAAAATTTATATGGAAATACATATAAAGAGAAAGTTTTAAAATATATAGTTGTAAAAACTGTTATTACCAAATACCAAGACTTACTCTAAAGCCACAATTAAGACAGTGTGGTGTTGTCACAAGGGTAGACGAATAGACCACTGGAACAGGATAGAGTTCAGACATAAATTCACACTTAATATACATAGCCAAGATGCCACTGCATCTTTGCTGATGTTGTGGGGAAAAGGATATTCTTTTCAACATGTAGTGCCAGGTCAATTGAATATCCATGTAGAAAGTCAACACTCAAAAATCAGTTCTCGTTAAAAAAAAAAAAAATCAGTTCTCGTGTAAAGCAGAGGAATAATACTCCTAGAAGATAACATAGGAGAATATCTTTATGAACTTGGAGTTGTCCAAGATTTCTTAAACCAGTCACTAACCAAAAAAGGAAATGTTGATAAATTGAACATCACTAAAATTAAGAACTTTTGTTATCAAGAGACACTGTTAAGAGGATGAAAAGACAAGTTATGGAGTGGGAGAAAATATCTGCAAGATAAAAGAGAGAAAAGAAAGATGACCTGAAAGTGAAGTCGCTCAGTCATGTTCGATTCTTTGCGACCGCATGGACACCAGGCTCCTCCGTCCATGGGATTTTCTAAGCAAGAGTACTGGAGTGACCCAGAGGGATTGGGTAGAGAGGGAGGTGGGGGGGGGGGGGGGGGGCTGCGGATCGGGGTGGGGAATACATGTAAATCCATGGCTGATTCATGTCAATGTATGACAAAAACCACTACAATATTGTAAAGTAATTAGCCTCCAACTAATAAAAATAAATGAAAAAAAAAAAAAAGAGTACTGGAGTGGGTTACCATTTCCTAATCCAGGGGATCTTCCTGACCCAGGGATCGAACTCTTATCTCTTATGTCTCTTGTATTGGCAGGTGGATTCTTTACCTCTGAGCCATCAGGAAAGCCCTTATTTTGTATAGCTGAGAAGCTATACAAAGAGATGAGAAGCAAAGGCAAAGGAGAAAAGGAAAGATATACCCATTTGAATGGAGAGTTCCAAAAAATAGCAAGGAGAGATAAGAAAGATTTCCTCAGTGATCAATGCAAAGAAATAGAGGAAAACAACAGAATGGGAAAGACTAGAGATCTCTTCAAGAAAATTAGAGATTCCAAGGGAACATTTGGAGAAGGCAATGGCACCCCACTCCAGTACTCTTGCCTGGAAAATCCCATGGACAGAGGAGCCTGGTAGGCTGCAGTCCATGAGGGCGCTAAGAGTTGGACACGACTGAGCGACTTCACTTACACTTTTCACTTTCATGCCTTGGAGAAGGAAATGGCAACCCACTCCAGTGTTCTTGCCTGGAGAATCCCAGGGACGGGGGAGCCTGGTGGGCTGCTGTCTATGGGGTCACACAGAGTCGGACACGACTGAAGTGACTTAGCAGCAGCAGCAGCAAGGGAACATTTCTTGCAAACATGGGCACAATAAAGGACAGAAATGGTATGGGCCTAACAGAAGCAGAAGATATTAAGAAGAGATGGCAAGAATACACAGAAGAACTATACAGAAAAGATCTTCATGACCCAGATAATCACAATGGTGTGACCACTCACCTAGAGCCAGACATCCTGGAATGTGAAGTCAAATGGACCTTAGGAAGCATCACTACTAACAAAGCTAGTGGAGGTGATGGAGTTCCAGTTCAGCTATTTCAAATCCTAAAAGATGATGCTGTGACAGTGCTGCACTCAATATGTCAGCAAATCTGGAAATCTCAGCAGTGGCCACAGGACTGGAAAAGGTTAGTTTTCATTCCAATCCCAAAGAAATGCTATGCCAAAGAATGTTCAGACTATTGCACAACTGCACTCATCTCACACACTAGCAAAGTAATGCTCAAAATTCTCCAAGCCAGGCTTCAACAGTACCTGAACCATGGACTTCCAGAATGTTCAAGATGGATTTAGAAAAGGCAGAGGAACCAGAGATCAAATTGCCAACAACCGTTGGATCATCGAAAAAGCAAGAGAGTTCCAGAAAAACATCTGTTTCTGCTTTATTGACTACGCCAAAGCCTTTGACTGTGTGGACCACAACAAACTCTGGGAAATTCTTAGAGATGGGAATATCAAACCACCTGACCTGCCTCCTGAGAAGTCTGTGTGCAGGTCAGGAAGAAATAGTTAGAACTAGACATGGAACAACAGACTGGTTCAAAATTGGGAAAGGAGTACGTCAAGGCTGTATATTGTCATCCTGTTATTTAACTTCTATGCAAAGTACATCATGAGAAACGCTGGGCTGGAGGAAGCACAAGTGGAATCAAGATTGCCAGGAGAAATATCAGTAACCTCAGATATGCAGATGATACCACCCTTATGGCAGAAAGCGAAGAGGAACTAAAGAGCCTCTTGATGAAAGTGATAAAGAGGAGAGTGAAAAAGCTGGCTTAAAACTCAACATTCCGAAAACAAAGATTATGGCATGTGGTCCCATCACTTCATGGCAAATAGATGGGGAAACAGTGGAAACAGTGACAGACTTTATTTTCTTGGGCTCCAAAATCACCACAGATGGTGACTGCAGCCATGAAATTAAAAGACGCTTGCTCCTTGGAAGGAAAGGTATGACCAACCTAGACAGCATATTAAAAAGCAGAGACATTACTTTGCCAACAAAGGTCCGTCTAGTCAAAGCTATGGTTTTTCCAGGGATCCTGACCCAGGGATTGAACCCATGTCTTCTGTGCCTGCTATACTGCAGGCGGATTCTTTACCACTGAGCCACCAGGGAAGTCTGCATGGGGCAGAACAATTGTAGAATCTGCTGCTTACTCTATTCTCCCTACTTGTACCATCACCTTGAAAAACTCAGACCAAAAGCAGGGTGTGTTAATCAGGGTAAGGCTACTCTGCTGAAAGAAACCTAATATTAATTCAGTTTCTTAAAGAAGGTAAAGTTTATTCATCTCTCATGTAAAAGTCTGCTGTGAGTGTTCCAGCTTGGTAGACAGCCTCTCTGGTTCTGATCGTTTAGGAACTCATGTTCCATCTATCATATTGTGCTGTTTTCTGGGGCACTATTGCCATTTGCATGATCAAAAGCTCATCACTATTGATTCCAGCTGGGCTTCCCAGGTGGTGCTAGCAGTAAAGAACCCACCTGTGAACGCAAGAGACACAGATTCCATCCCTGGGTCAGGAAGATCCCCTGGAGAAAGAAATGGCACCCCACTCCAGTATTTTTGCCTGGAGAATCTCATGGACAGAGGAGCCTGCCAGGCTACAGTCCATGGGGTCGCAAAAAGTCAGATATGACTGAAGCGACTTACCATCATGCACATGAGTTCTAGCTAGTTAGTGGAAAAGAGTGTATCTTATGATCTGTGTCAGAAGTGACACACTTCACTTGCATCACATTTTATTGGCAGAAATAGAGTCATGTGGCTACACTTAACTGCGAGTGGGAGTCACAGATCTTATCTCTTGCTGGAGAAGTCCAGATATATTTTCCAGTTGTTTGGAAGATAGAAAAAATGAATTTTGGTAATCATCTAGCAATATTGATTCAGAAAGAATGAAGAGAGTAAAACAGAACAATTGAAATTCTTTTACATATACTATCAAAACAGCATACAAGTGAACTTTGTTCCTATCAGATTTACATATGTATATCATTTGTCATGAAATTTTATCAAATTCAAAAAATCATAATTTTTTAAACTACCAAATGTGTGCTAAAATTTCAGTGAAGTTTTAGTCCCAATTCTGATTTTTCAAATTACTAAGATTTCTAAATCTATGTCTTTAAGATTTTCTGTTTCCTCTGTTCAAAATCAAATCATTGAAGATAAAGAAGCAAACACTTTAAATGTTAGGAGACATCCCTCAGTATCTAGTGCATAGCAAATTCAAGTTTTGCTCTTTGGAAATTTCTGGAATTAAATATTTTTGATCTACTATTGGTTGAGCTGGTTAAATCTGAGGACATTGAACTATGGATACGGAGGGCCAAATATAGTTACTATTTAAAACATGAAGGTAGAAGTTTCTTTTTAAAGTAACTAAGGCAGTCATCCTAAAAATTTTACTTTGAAAGTTTATATTATCATATTGAAAGTGTAGGAGTGTTAGTGTAGAATGTGAGACTTTCGTGATTTAGAGTACACAGAGTAATTACTGAAAAATAATCTTGCTTTTTCTGGTTTGAGGTTGTCACTAACTATATCCTAAGAAAGTTTCATACAAATCTTGGTGTGTGCAAGGAAATCACGTATTTCGGCCCAATATTTAGTAATATGCAAGGTTTAAAATGGTAAGTCTTGTTCTGGGTATGGAGAAGCTGAATATCTTATAAACCAATCCTCCCACAAATAGCAGTGTTATAACTCTGGACAGAATGCAGAAAAACACAACTACCTGAGGATTCTGGAGACTGAACAGAGAGATTATTTTTTAGACAAATTTTGAAGGCAAAATGTGGACTATGTGATTAGAAAAAAAACATTTATTCCCAGCTTTAATGAGATATAATTGACATACAGCATTGTATAATTTAAGGTTAAAATATGTTGGTTTGATACATTTATATATTGTAAATGTTTACTACCATAGCATTAGCTAACATCTCCATCCTGTCACATAATCGCCTTTCTTTTTTTGTGGTGAGGACATTTAAGATCTATTCTCTTTGCAACAAGTGTATAATACACTATTATTAGCTATAATCACCATGCTGGACATTAGATCTCCATAACTTGTTAATTTTATAACTGGAATAAACATCCCCACTTTTTGAATGTTTTGTTCAGAGGCCCATGTTACAACTCACCTTGTGGTCTCCACTGACAGTGTGAAGGGTACGTGGTCTCATTGTTGGGCAGTGGTGAAAGTCCTGATTCTCCATTAAGCATCTTCTGATATCTTTACAGAAGGGAGGAAGGGTCTTGGGGATGCTGGAAATGTTCAATATTTTTTATTAAGATGATGATTTCACAGATGTATACAACTGTCATAACTGATTCAATTGTATGTTTTAAATGGATGCAGTTTTGTACATAAATTATTTATCAATATATTTGATAAGAAAAAAATGAGAAAGCCTTTTTCATATCATTCTCCATAGCTGAAATCTATTTCTCAGTCAGTAACAGCCCTTAACTAATTCTGTCCTGGTTCTGCCCTTTGAAACCATACCTATAAAAGCATGATCAAATTATTTATTACACTGTAAGAATCTCTCAAATGTTTGAAAAGAGGCACCATACTTCTCTTAGTCTTTTATTCTCCATATTAGATACCACCTCTCCCCAATTCCCCACTCTCTGACTCTAAAAAAAATTATGTAATTCCTAAGCTATTTAACCTTCCTGTTTCCCACCTTTGAATATACTTTAGTTTGTCAACATTACTGATAAAAAGAATCTTCCAAAACTAAATGCAATGTGCTGTACATTATCTATTTAGACTTGTTCAAGGGAGATAGCATACTTTTAGAAAGAGCAGGGGACAGGTATAGGGAAATTTGAGTTCTCTGGTTCTGCCTGCCAGTGTGTGACTGGCTTTTTGATCTTAAGCAAATCAATCTCTCAGTATAAAAAAGGAGCTGGAATTATTTATTTGACCCAAGATTTTATTCATTTTTAGCATCTGAAAATGAAAGCACAGGTAAGAAACCTCTGAGAAACTTTCTCAATTAGGAAATATAAATCAACTGATACATTCTGCTTAAAAATGATGGAAGTGAAAAGAAACACCAACATTTTGTGACTTGAAAATAATTTTTTAGTTTTGTATCAGATATGTGTTTGAAGGGATGTTCATTTTTCCCTTTGTGTAAAGATTAATGATCCCTAACTTTGGTTGTTAGATTTTCCAGTCATGTGGTTTGCGACTTGCTATGTAATCTCTATGGATTGGAAAAATTCAAAACATATGGCAGCTCAGATGTTAAGTTGGGTGAAATTAAAAATTAAAAAATTTCAGAGTTGTTTAGAAGATGCTTTGCTGAATATATTTTTTATGTCATTTGTATATATGAATATGTTGAGAAAATGCCACTTGGGAATGAAGTCTAAGGAAAAATGTATCTTCTTTATACTTTAAGTCCACTCTAGGTAACAGCATATGTTTCAAATGAAATAAGACTTTGTTCAAAGTCAGAGATTTTAACAATAAACTTTTTCTAATTGAATATTTAAATACAACAACTGCAACCAAATTAGTGACAACTGCTGTTCAAAGGAAACAATATGGTAATGTAGAAAAAGCCAGGCATAGAGAAATCCAGCCAAAATTACTATATTAAAAGTCAAATTCTAATTTCTGGAATATTTCTTCATTTGAATACATTTTCAGATAAGCTGTGTGAATGGTACTTTTTTCAATCCAGGAAAAAAATTCTAATTCTCCAGTATTATAGATAATGGCCTACCAAATAATTTATTTCTTTAAAACTTCCCCAAATACCTGAAGAGGGAAATGGCAACCCACTCCAGTATTCTTGCTTAGAGAATTCCATGGGCAGAGGAGCCTGGCAGACTACAGTCCCTGGGGTCACCAAGAATCTGACAGGACCGACACTTTCACATACTTAAATCAGATGCTGGATTCTTTTTCTTTTTTTCTTGAATTAAGGAGATACTTTGTTACAGAAGACAAACACAGGCTCTCAATTTTATCTGAACTTTTAGGTCTAATAATCTTAGTTGCCATTTTTTTTTTTTGCTTCTAAATATGATTTAGTATATTGCTTAAGTGACTTCACAGCAGCAGCAGTAAGCTCTTTATTTATAAGGACAAGTTAAAATCTTAGGGTTTCTTTTTGTTTGTTTAAAACAGGAACATATTTTCCGCAAAATGAATGACTTCAAAACTCAAATTGTTATATTTCAACATTGTTTAGTAGAACATTTTTGTTATTTTTCAAAGGTAAGTTTTTAAAGGGAAACTTTTGAACAGTTATGCAAATATTCATTCATTATGTGACATCACAAGTCCACTTACTGTTTTAACATAAAATTACAGAAATATAGAATACAATGAAATCATCTAGAAAAAAACAAAACAAAACACAGCTTCCCCAAATGATTTCTGATACAAAACAACCCACAAAGAAGTTTCCGACTGGTTGGTTACTTGCGCATTTCTACAAGTGTTGATGGGATAGAAAGTGTGAACACAGGCTACGGGATTTGGCAGGAGTTCTTTTTTGGAGTTAATGGTGTAATTGTTTTCCTAGGATAGAATTGTTTAAGTCTTCTGTTAATTAAGGGACACAAAAAATAGGCAAGTACACTTCCTAATGTTCAATAACACCTGCAAGTTTGACAGCTCTTTTTATTCCACAGTTATCTGAAAAAATTCTAACAATACACATTAACTTGCTTCACTTTCACATTAATCATTGTTTTATCTTGTTGTTTCCTAGGCATATAGGGTTTTTATTTCCCTCCCAATCTCCATGTATTTTCTTAAGACAACAGTTTTCACCTTTTGGAATGTGTTCTTGGCCAGAATGGTCTCACCTGGACTTGCTTTAACCCACACCACTCTAGTTTCTAGTAGAAGGACAACATTCCTTTTAAATACATATATTCTCCATCCACACTGGATCCACTCTATCCACACACACAGACAATGCGTCTACTGTCTCAGGCCCTCACTTAACTATTTGTGCGAATTCTTAGACATTTTCCCCATACACTGAATGAACAAATGCTTTAAGCTATAGAGTGCTATATATATTTTGTTGTGACACTGGTGTTTCATAGGTCACTAATCTGAGTTAGATAAAGCAAGGTAACATTTGCAAGTGACTTTTTCCCCACCAAAGACAACAAAGCAAGTTATTACTTTGAAACCATACCTCCTAATTGTCAGAATCCCAGCTCCTCTGACACTCCCCACCCAAATGTCCCTCCTGTTTCCCAGCTGGCAACTGGAGGAAGGGCTTCATAAACTCTCCTGGCTTTAGCAATCAGTCCTGTCAACTATCACAAATAGCATACACTTTTCATAAGACAGGCACACTTTCCTGGCTGATTCATACCTCCTACTTTCAGCTGCCATTGCAGCCATGGTAACAGTTCCGCTGCTTCATACTGTTGCCTGTGCTCAGGCTACGCACTGTTCCGAGGCCAGCAGAGCTCTATCAGGGTGGGACCTTCCACTCTGGAAGGCTTAGCAGGGCCAGGCCCTGGGAGTGGTCTGTGAGCATAGCTTAGTAGCCTCTCCTCCACAACCTGGTCCCTACACCTTCTTTTGCTGCTTCTTCATGAATCTGCTGCTCCCTGAATGGAAATGTCTTCTCCTGGTGCCTAGTACTGGGGGTAAGGTGGGGCCTTAACCTCAGCATCCGTTGAGCTACTTTTATTCCTTATGCACTTTGTTATACCCACTCTTCCTCCAGAAAGTTATCTCATGTTCCCAGGCCTTAGGGCAGGGCAACAGGGTTGGGGGGGTCAGGGCAGGGGGGACAAACAGCTAGAATTGCAAGAGAACATTTTCAGATTTAGCCCCTTCCCTTCTCTGGTGGTCATTCATAGTGACAACTGTTGTGAGAAACAACAGTGACTCAGATGGTAAAGAATCTGCCTACAATGTGGGAGACACGGGTTCGATCCCTGGGTTGGGAAGAGCCTCTGGAGAAGGAAATGGCAACCCACTCCAGTACTCTGCCTGGAAAATTCCATGGATGGAGGAACCTGGTAGGCTACAGCCCGTGGGGTCGCAAAGAGTTGGACACGACTGAGCAACTTCACTTTCACTTCTCTGGTGATTATTCATAGTGACAACTGTTGTGAGAAAACTGACGTGTCTATTTTTCTTTGTGGTGGCTTCAGGCTCCGGGCAGACAAGGATACAGCACTCCCAACTTTGTTCCCTGGAACAAAGTGCATGCTATTACATGTACTGGGCTTTCTCAGTGCTTTGACATATTTAAACTTGAGATAACCCATGCTTAAATACATCTTAACTCAATATATATCACAAATGAATAATTACCTGCTAGTTTTAGTAGTATCTCTCACCACTCCCTCTTGCTTCCTGGAAAGGATTCTAGGCAGATGCATTATTCTTATTTCTTCATGGTGTTTCTTATTTCTGTTATTCTGTCCTAACTCCAATCTGTCCAGTATCTTAACTGGTTATTTGCATGTATGCTAAGTTGCTTCAGTCACATCCAACTCTGTGTGACTCTAGGGATTGCAACCTGCCGAGCTCCTCTGTCCATGGAGATACTGGAGTGGTTTGCCATGACCTCCTCCAGGGGATCATCCCCACCCAGGGATCGAATCTGAATCTCTTATGTCTCCTGCATTGGCAGGCTGGTTCTTTACCACTACCACCACCTAGGAAGCCCAACAGGTTACTTGTAACATTGCAAATCTGTTTATTTGCAATAATGATATAATGTGCATGCATGCTTAGTCGTGTCCAACTCTTTTGCAACCCCATGGACTGTAGCCCTTCAGTTCTGTTCATGGGATTTCCCAGGCAAGAATACTGTAGTGGATTGCCATTACCTTCTCCAGGGGATTTTCCAGACCTAGGGATTGAACTGGCCTCTCTTGGATCTCCTGCACTGGCAGGTGGATTCTTTACCACTGCACCACCTGGGAAGCCCAATGACACAATGGTGATACAATCACCTCTAGAAACAATCTTAATTCTAAACAGTATATAAACAATTTAAATTAATCATATTAATTTAACATGTTAACCATAACAATTTGATCATATTACTGCAAGACTTTGCTAATTACTGTTATCTTTAGATAAAAACAAAACAAAGAATGTCTGTTCTTAAAATCTATTTTATACTCTGACCCCTGATATTTAGAAATCTTTTAAAAATGTCTGTCAGTGGCTTTTAAAAGTTCCCTCAAAGAATCTTTGTAGATATATCCCATGTTTTATTAAGACAGTCTTATATAAGATTCTGGATGCCATTCAGGTAAAGCCTACCTCCTTCAGATTCTAATCACCTGAAGAAATTGTCTATTCCTATTTACCCAGGGACTTTACAATAATGGCAGAAGAATTTGCTAAGAATGACTAAACGCAGTATACTCTGTAAGGAGAAGTGTGTACAACTTGTTACACAAATCTAAATACAACTACCCACAGAGAATGTGCACTAGTTATCCCTCTCCATTTACTCATTCTGAAGAAATGGGTATAAAGTTTTAATCAGGAAATAATTCTATTCCAGTGTGGAATACTGTCCCAAAGCCTCTGTTCTGGCATGTTTGCTTCTTACTTCAAGATTTGTGTTACATTTTAGACTCTACTTATGTAATTACAAGAAAGAAAAACAACAGCCATTGAATACTGAGTCTTTATCAACTGATTTCTATGGAAGGCTTATATTCTTTGTATTAATACACTTTGGCTAGCTGTGGCTGGGAGATGCTTTGGCTCCGGGTCTAATTGGAGCACCCTATCCAGCGGTCTCATTAAAATCAACATTCTTGGCTTTGGAGAACAGAAAACCAGAAAACAGACATTTTAAATTAATTTTGACTGAAGACTCAATTTCTGCCTAAAAACAAGCAAACGGAGCAAATGGATCTCCTAAAATATGGGTACTAGTTTCTTTTGTATCATTAAACATACTTCTTAGAAGCTGGAACTCAAGGAATTACTTCTAATTAACATTTTTCGTTTATTTTCTTGGTTACATAGAGACTTACTAAATCTTTCCCTCAAGAACAACTAACTTTTGACTATGAACCCTTCATGCTTTTTCTATTTAAGCATCTATTAAATGTATAGATAGCATTGGACTCTTTTACATGATTGTGCATAACCTCTGAATTTTTCTTTCCTCCCATGAATCCCATCATACCAGATTGATTTCTTTCTTTTCCTTTTTATTTCCTCAGATATTAACTGTACACTTTTCAGAGTCTCCCAAATGGGCTTACCTTTTCTTCTCCAAGTCTGACAATAGCACAACATATTTCTGTCTGTCATACAGAGAAAAATAGTCTTGAAGTTACAACATTTCTTGGTGCTTCCTTCTCTACTGCCATTAGCACTAATTTTTCAATTATCAGCTTCTCTTGACCAGAGTTTAAAAAGAATGAAAGCTACAAAGTAGAGAAAATTTTTATTATGTTGACTTTATGAGCCAGAACCTAAAGCATCAATTGTATTAGCAGAAATCTATTTGTTCCTGTGTCATAAACATCTATTTTTTGTTTTTTAAGTTCTTCCAGTCTTTCAAGACACCCTGCCCCCTTTATTTGAAATAAATACAACTTGTTGGTCCACGGTATGCCTCAAATGGATCAAAGACCTAAACTTAAGAGCTAAAATTGAAACTCTCAGAAGAACACATTGGAGTAAATCTTCATGATAATGGAATTTGGGAGTGAATTTACAGTTATGACCAAGAGCACAGTTTACAAAAGAAGAAAAAAATAAATTGGACTTCACCCAAATTAAAAATTTTTGTGTATCAAAGGATACTATCATGAAAGCAAAAAGAAAACCTACTGAATAGGAGAAAATATTTACAAATCATGTTAATAACCAAAATATTTTAAAAATATATAATAAAAGATAAAAAAATAAAATAATAGTAAACAAATAGCACAAAAATTAGCAATGGATATGAATAGACACTTCCCCAAAGAGAATATTAAAATAGCCATAAGGCACATGAAAAGATGCTCAACATCATTAGTCATTCAGTTCATTATAGTTCAGCCGTTCAGTTGTGTCCGACTCTTTGCGACCCCATGAATCGCAGCACATCAGGCCTCCCTGTCCATCACCAACTCCCGGAGTTTACCCAAACTCATGCCCATCGAGTCGGTGATGCCATCCAGCCATCTCATTCTTTGTCGTCCCCTTCTCCTCCTGCCCTCAATCCCTCCCAGCATCAGGGTCTTTTCCAATGAGTCAACTCTTCGCATGAGACGGTCAAAGTATTGGAGTTTCAGCTTCAGCATCAGATCTTCCAATGAACACCCAGGACTGATCTCCTTTAGGATAGACTGGTTGGATCTCCTTGCAATCCAAGGGACTCTCAAGAGTCGTCTCCAACACCATAGTTCAAAAGCATCAGTTTTTCGGTGCTCAGCTTTCTTTATAGTCCAACTCTCACATCCATACATGACCACTGGAAAAACCATAGCCTTGACTAGATGGACCTTTGTTGGCAAAGTAATGTCTCTGCTTTTTACTATGCTATCTAGGTTGGTCATAACTTTCCTTCCAAGGAGTAAGTGTCTTTTCATTTCATGGCTGCAGTCACCATCTGCAGTGATTTTGGAGCCCCCCCCAAAATAAAGTCTGCCACTGTTTCCACTGTTTCCCCATCTATTTGCCATGAAGTGATGGGACCAGATGCCATGATCTTCGTTTTCTGAATGTTGAGCTTTAAGCCAACTTTTTCACTCTCCTCTTTCACTTTCATCAAGAGGCTTTTTAGTTCCTCTTCACTTTCTGCCATAGGGTGGTGCATATCCGAGGTTATACCTACAAATGGAATTCAGTTTCCTCGACTCAGTCTTGTCTGACTCTTTGCGATGCCATGGACATTGCCTGCAGCACGCCAGGCTTCCCTGTCCATCACCAACTCCCAGAGCTTGCTCAAACTCATATCCATGGAGTAGGTGATGCCATTCAACCATTTTATAATCTGTCCTCCCCTTCTCCTCGTGCCTACAATCTTTCCCAGCATCAGGGTCTTTTCCAATGAGTCAGTTCTTCATATCAGGGGGTCAAAGTATTGGAGCTTCAGCTTCGGCCCTTTCAATTAATATTTACGGCTGATTTTCTTTAGGATTGACTGGTTTGATCTCCTTTCAGTCCAAGGGACTCTCAAGAGTCTTCTCCAAGACCACAAATGGAATGAAAGTGAAAGTCGCTCAGTCCTGTCTGACTCTTTGCGACCCCATGGACTGTACAGTCCTTGGAATTCTCTAGGCCAGCATACTGGAGTGGGTAGCTTTTCCCTTCTCACTGGCATCTTCCCAACCCAGGGATCGAACCCAGATCTCCCACATCACAGGCGGATTTACTAGTTGAGCCACAAGGGAAGTCCAAGAAGGCTGGAGTGGGTAGCCTATCCCTCCTCCAGCGGATCTTCCCGATCCAGGAATTGGACCAGCGTCTCCTGCATGCAGGCGGATTCTTTACCAACCAAGCTATCAGAAAAGCCCATCTTAAAAGGAATAAAACTCTGATACTTGCTACAACATGGATAAACTCTGAAACAATCATGGTAAATGATATAGGCCAGACATAAGACAAACACTGTCTAAATCCATAAATCCATGTATATGAGGTACCTCAGACCGATTCTTAAGGAGGGAAACTAAAATTACCAACAGCTGAGGGAAGGATTAAGCATTCTATTCAATGAAAATAGGCAACAATATCCGGAGAGCCATATATTTAAAAGGGATTATAAACTTCTGGAGAAAACAAGGAGAGGCGGGAAGGGAGAGGTTGGGGGCTCCGGCGATCCATTGCTTGGAGCTCGGCTTAGCCAGGCTGGGGGTCCTCTGGGCCGGTGAATAGGCGCTCGGCTCCCAGGGCCGGCGAGGAGGTGACCTCGGGGGAGCCCGGACGCCCGCTGAGGAAGGTGGGGACTGGGACTCGGGGCTCTCACAGGAAGGAAAAGAGGGGAGAACAGGGACCCAGCGGGGAGGGAGGCCAGGGTGGCTGCCGGGAAGTGGTCGATTTTCCAAGGCGAGTGTCGGGCGGCAGGAGGCGGGCGCGGGGAGGTGTAGTACGTCGGCGGGACCCCGTCCCCGCCCCAGCCCGCGCGGTTCCTCAGCCGCCTTCCAGTCAGAAGGTGCGAGGCGAGGCCTGAGGCGGCTCCGGCTTGTGAGGGACAGGTTGGCAGACCGCCCGCCCACAACGCTAGCGGACTTGTGCGTTGCTTTGACGGTTCCCGGAGTCCCGCGTGTTTATTCCAAAGTGTGTTTCACGTCCGGGGCGGAGCGGGAGGCCTGCGTGCGTGTAGCCGTGAGTCCGCAGCGACGCGACCCTAGATTCCCGGGTGCGGTGGCGGCGCTCGCGCCCGCGTCTTGGTCACTCGCCCAGACGGAAGCCTTCCGCCGCGCGCCCGGGAGTCTGGGGTGGGCTTGCCCGGATTTAGGGTACATCAAGGGGGTGTTTTTGCCTCAGACCTCAGTTCGGTTCCTGCTGTAGCCTTTCGGTCCCTGGCGTCTCACCGGGCAGGTGGTGGAGATCAGGCCTCCTACTGTAAAGACCTCTCTCTGGCTGAGACTCAGGGTGGTAATTTGTTCCCACGTTCATTTTGTAAACTTACTTCCCTGCAGTCATTTGTGACGGTTGGTTTTGCCAGTGAATGTTGGTCTGAGTCTTCACTGACTACCGATTTTTGGCAAATCAGTATTTCATGTCTAGGTTTCTGCACTTTTGAAATGTGTATTTCTGAGAGTAAAAATTTTTAGAGATAACTATCGGATCTGAACATTTTATACAGTAAGGTAAATTGTCACTAAAATAATTAGGTAAGGTGTAGATCATCTCAACACTCATCAAATTATGTAGTTACAAAAACAGTTTTAAGTGTTTTAAGAGTGGTTAGAGCAAAAGCAAACACTTAAAAAGTAAAATAACAATTTCATACACGCTGAAACTAGAACTTTGTAATATCTAACACAGAAACGTATTCAGAAAATCTAACTCTAAACCTAAAAATCCAAAATCTATCATTTCTTCAATAACAAACTCATATTGAAGTATGGCAAGGTCCCTTGTCAAGCCTATGTTTTTAAAAACATTTATTTACATAATTCAAGTGTCAAATTTATGGTCTTTTAAAACTTTAATGATTTGATTGCATGTATCTTGAACTAGAAAAGAATTACATTTTAAAACTGACCATTAAAGATCTGGGGGGTAAAATTTTAAGACTCAGAATTGATGGAAAATTATTTTTATTTAAAATTATTTTTGTAAACTGAACATTGCTAATGCATTTATTCCACAGAGAATTCTTATGGATCATCTGCTATGAGCTAAAGGAATACATTAGTAATAAAAAGAACTGACTCTCTCTACAGGGAGAAAGATAAACAACTGAGCAGTTATAAATTAGTGCTGTGAAGAAAAATAATGCACAATTTGGGGAAGCAGTATTTTAGATAGAAAGGATGTTTTCTTTCATAGGGCTGCATCAGTATGAAAATATATACACAGTGTTTTTATTATGGACCCAAACAAGTTATATTCTCTTTTATGCCAGAACTAAACATCAAAACAGAAGTTCTCTTGGAAATATTTGCTGTTTATGTAGGAGGTTTTTAGATTAATTTATGAAATATTTTTTCAGAAATATTTTTAATATGCAGTTTTATTGTTTTGCTTGCAGCTTCTTTTAGAATAAAGAGTTCAAACACATGTGTGTTAACCTTAAGAGTTTCTACTTACATTCTGAGGAAGCATAGCCATATAAAAGTGATCTGGTGAGTTTTAATTTTGAAAACTCTTTCTGTTGTTTAAGATTACATAGTTCTCCTAAGACTAGAAAAGGAACATTTTATTGGTTACTTTTAAATGCTCTAGAAACATGACTGGCATTTTTGTTTATACTTTATCAAGTAATTGTTTTCAATTTTTGAAATTCTTTAAAGATGTTAAAGACTCCAGTTAGAATTTCTGAGTAACTCCCTTCTGCCTCTCTGCCCTGTTATCCTATGCTTCTATTTTTCATATAATTAAATTGTTTAAAACATTTATAGAACCATGCTAATTTGTTTGAACTTTGCCTTTTTTTCTTTTTTTGGTGACTAAATGATTAATAAATTGAGAAAAATGAAGAGGGTAACTATGCTAAACAGATGGAAAGGAGAAAAGCCCAATAACTAAACAAAGGAAAACCCCTACAATATTCTGATAAAGTAAGAACAGTCCTAATATAATCAGATTTAGCCCTTTGTTAGTAGCATTTTGTAAAGGAGTACATGTGGAAACATTTCTCTTTTCCCTACATACTTCCTGATGTAATAATATGTCTCTTCATCACATCAGGGATGGCTCAAAATTGAAGGGACTTGCTCTGGCTTGGTAATGATTTCCCCACGAGATGGCGCTCATATAGTGTCTTTGATTTTAGTTTCCATCCTAAGGAAAGATTTGCAGTATATTAACTATCACAGAATAAATAGAAATGTGGCTTATATTTTATGATATGTGCATCTGATTTCATATTTTGTCGTGTAGAATTTTATGTTTCAGAAATCAGAAAAAAAATTGAGATGTAGTGTTGATGTGCAGGGGGTCGGGAAGATCCCCTGGAGAAGGAAATGGCAACCCACTCCAGTACTCTTGCCTGGAAAATCCCATAGACAGAGGAACCTGGCAGGCTACAGTCCATGGGGTCGCCAAGAGTCGGACACGACTGAGCGACTTTACTTACTTGCTTACTTAGAGACATGGTTCTTTTGTGGGTGTGTGAGAGTGTGTTTAGTCGTGTCTGACTTTTTGCAACTCCGTGGACTGTAGCCTGCCAGGCTCCTCTGTCCATGAGATTTTCCAGGCAGGAATACTGGAGTGGGTTGCCATTTCCTCCTCCCAGGGATCTTCTCTACCCTTGGATCGAACCTGAGTCTCTTGTGTCTCCTGGATTCGAAGGTGGATTCTTTTATCATTGCGCCACCTGTGAAGCCCAGATTTTTATTATTTTTTCGGGTAGCCAATACTGAATGTTTTTATCCTTTACATTTAGATAACACTGCTGAATGTAAACATTATCTTTTTAAGCATATATATGTGTGTGTTATATAATATGAATATAAACATATATATGTTAAACTTGTTAATTTTTTTATTTTGAAAACTTTAGACATATATAAAAATAGACAACATTTTAAGGAACTCCACGTACCTATTACATAGCATTAGCAATTATTAACTCATTGCCAATCTTTTTCATCAGTATTCCTTAATTATTTTCCTATTTATTTTGAAGCAAGCCTACTCTGTCCCTTGATTTTGAAGGAAATCCCTGCATATGTACACAATATATTTTTAGAAACACACACATTCACAATAAAATGTACTATCCTATACAATATCACAATAAAATGCACTATACCCAAAAATAATGGTATGAACAAAGTATTTTAAGAGCCTAAAAGGAGTCACTAATTCTGTTTTCCATAAGAGGACAAATTCAAAGAAGCCTTTGAAGAAGAAATAACATTGACCTGTACCGTGAAGTATGGGTAGGATTATGTCAGGTGGAGAATGGAAGAAAACACATTTTAAGCATTTGTGCAGCATGAAGAGAGGCATACATGTGTGACTATGTGTGAATGAGTGGATAACAGAATCATGTATTTGACTATTTAAGCACTTAGGAGGAAGTTGCAGAAGACACTACTGAAAGACTGTCTGTGGTTATTTTAGGAAATTAATAATTATAGTTTATGGATCTAGACAGTTTTTTCCTACATCTTTGTAAATGGGCTATAAGCTGGATTTTGGTATTTTTTGAGATTTATGACAAAGTCCAGCTTTTAACAATATTGGAATCAAATGACTCCATGTTTTCCTTGGATAATTTGTTTTTTGAAAAAACAGATGAAGCTGAAAAGTAAGTCTGCTTTAAAAAATAATAGTCTGTTGTTTTAGGTTTTTTATTCTTACGGCATTTTAGTTTTATCTTTGATAAATTTATAAATAAAAAATAAGGGATCAACAGAATGACATTTCAGGCATATACTTGGTAAACTAGGAGTTCAGGTATAAGGGAATAACTGAAGTTTAATATGTTATAATTTTAAAAATAGGATAGATTCTTGCCTGTTTGGCTTTCATTTATTTGCATTTCTGGTTTGTTCAAGTTACTTTTGGCTAAAGTAAAGACTGAAAGTAATGGTCAAAGAGTAGCTCAGGACAAGGAGTGATGATGGCAACTTTTGGAAACAAAGGGCAGTGTGCCAAAGGCCAAGTGTGGTAGTCAGATTCAATGCAGGTTCAATGCAGGGGTGGAAATAAAAATGTCACACCAAGGGAGATATGAATTGGGGAGTAGGGAGTCTGTTAAATACTGGCTTTTAAGGATTTTCACATGTGAATCATTTTAATTCTAATTTTCTATGTATTCTATTCTTTTTTAGTGAAACATTGATGTAAATTATTTATTGCTCATTATTCTTTCATTTATTCAAATATTGACTGAATAAGACGTAAAGACTTTATAAAGACTTTTACTTTAAAAAAACTTATAGTCAGCTTGAGGTTCAACACATATATGGAAGAATCATTCATAAATAATGTGACCATGAAATTCAGACTGGGACACTTTTGAGAGTGAAAGAGTGCATCCAAATGGAATGACAGTTGTTAATCAGGACTGGCATCAGCAAATTTGGAACATATGCTTGCTCTTCTAATAATATAAAGTATTGTTATTTCCTTCAGACTTCACATAACAGTCATGAGTAGGACTATATTGCTGAGTCCTAAGAGTCGGACTAAGCAACTAACACACACACATGAGTCACCCTAGAGAATTATTGACCCTGGTGATGATCTTAGAACTCTGTGACATAGTCCTAAATTTCACTTGTTTTGGTGTATTGTCAGACATTCTGTTCGATATTGTCAGGTAATGTGTTGCAGATTTTTGATTTGGAAAATAGAGCTGTGTAGTTTTGTTTGAGGTGCTATGCGATGTAGAAAAGTGAAAGACGGCCTCTTCTGGGAGATAAAACCCTAAACAAAGCAATAAGGAAAAAGATCATCAAATCCTCAGGACTTGGCTTAGACAGTTTATGTGGTGTTCTTCTCAACTTTATTTTCTGTTTCCTAACACTTATCTTTGTTCTAATGAAAGACAAGCCAACTTAGGTTGGAAAGGAAAAATTAAAACATTACATGTTAATAGGATCACAGCTGAACAATAAGGCAATAGGCAGATGCCAATAGGGTGACAAAATCTCATCAGTTACTACAGGTTTTTAAACTAATTGTCAATTTCAACTGGTTTCTTGGCTTTTCTGTTGTCATAGATGGTTTTGGACCAGGAATATTTGGGTTAAGACGTTAATTTGTAGTAATGTTTTGGTGTCATTTACACACTTATGATCCATGATTAGTTGTCCAATGTATCATTAGTAATTTGTTAACTTGTATTGGTTAAGATGCTGAAGTTTTGGAATGACTTTTTACTTTCTTTTTTTATATTGGAGCAGATTTAAGATCCCTGTCACAGTATTTGAATTGGAGAAAATAAAATGGAGTTATAGTGATTATTTAGGTAGCATACCTCAGAGCAGTATCTTTAATCCCATGACACACAAGGAAAAAAGATTGAGAACGTATAGGGAAATGCTATACGTTGCTCTATAAGGATAAAGCAAAGTCATCACAGAAAGGCAGTATATTAAGTTTAAGAGTTTGTAACTGAATGTTGTTCAGTTGCTCAGTCATGTCCAACTCTTTGTGACCCTATGGACTGCTGCACACCAGGCTTTCCTGTCCTGGAGTTTGTTCAAACTCATGCTCATTGAGTCGATGAAGCCATCCAACTGTCTCGTCCTCTGTCATCCCCTTCTCTTCCTGCCTTCAATCTTTCCCAGGATCAGGATCTTTTCCAATGAGTTGGCTCTTCGCACCAGCTGGCCAAAGTATTGAAGCTTAAGCATCTGTTCTTCCAATGAATATTCAGGACTGATTTCCTTTAGAATTGACTGCGTTGATCACCTTGCTGTCCCAGGGACTCTCAAAGAGTCTTCTCTACCTCCACAATTTGAAAGGATAGATTCTTTGGCGCTCAGCTTTCTTTATGGTCCAACTGTCACATCCGTACACAACTACTGCAAAAACAATAGCTTTGATCATATAGACCTTTGTTAGCAAAGTATTGTGTCTGCTTTTTAACATACTTTCTAGGTTTGTCAGAGCTTTTCTTCCAAGGAGCAAGTGTCTTAATTTCATGGCTGCAGTCACTGCAGGAATTTTGGAGCCAAAGAAAGTAAAGTCTGTCACTGCTTCCATTTTTTCTCCGTCTATTTGCCATGAAGTGATGGGACCTGCCTCTTGAGAAATCTGTATGCAGGTCAGGAAGCAACAGTTAAAACTGGACATGGAACAACAGACTGGTTCCAAATAGGAAAAGGAATACGTCAAGGCTGTATATTGTCACCCTGCTTATTTAACTTCTATGCAGAGTACATCATGAGAAACGGTGGGCTGGATGAAGCACAAGCTGGAATCAAGATTGCCGGGAGAAATATCAATAACCTCAGATATGTAGATAACATCACTTCTATGGCAGAAAGTGAAGAGGAACTAAAGAGCCTCTTGATGAAAGTGAAAGAAGAGAGTGAAAAAGTTGGCTTAAAGCTCAACGTTCAGAAAACGAAGATCATGGCATCCAGTCCCATCACTTCATGGCAAATAGATGGGGAGACAGTGGAAACAGTGGCAGACTTTATTTTGGGGGGATCCAAAATCACTGCAGATGGTGACTGCAGCCATGAAATTAAAAGACGCTTGCTTCTTGGAAGGAAAGTTATGACCAACCTAGACAGCATATTAAAAAGCAGAGACATTACTTTGCCAACAAAGGGCCGTCTAGTCAAAGGTATGGTTTTTCCAGTAGTCATGTACGGATATGAGAGTTGGACTCTAAAGAAAGCTAAGAGCCGAAGGATTGATGCTTTTGAACTGTGGTGTTGGAGAAGACTCTTGAGCGTCCCTTGGACTGCAAGGAGATCCAACCAGTCCATGCTAAAGGAGATCAGTCCTGAGTGTTCATTGGAAGGACTGACGTTGAAGCTGAAACTCCAATACTTTGGCCACTTGATGTGAAGAGCTGACTCATTTGAAAAGACCCTGGTGCTGGGAAAGATTGAGGGCAGGAGGAGAAGGGGACGACAGAGGATGAGATGGTTGGATGGCATCATCGACTTGATGGATGTGAGTTTCAGTAAGCTCTAGGAGTTGGTGATGGACAGGGAGGCCTGGTGTGCTGTGGTCCATGGGGTTGCAAAGAGTCGAACACGACTGAACTGAACTGATGGGACCAGATGCCATGATCTTAGATTTTTTAATGCTGTTTTTTTTTTTTTTAATTTACTTATTTTAATTGGAGGCTAATTACTTTACAATATTGTGGTGGTTTTTGCTATACATTGACATGAATCAGCCACAGGTGTACATGTGTCCCCTATCCCAAACTCCCCACCCTCTTTCCTCCCCATCCCATCCCTCTGGGTTCTCCCAGTGCACCGGCTTTGAGTGCCTTGTTTCATGCATCTAACTTGGACTGGTGATCTATTTCACATATGGTAATATACATGTTTCAGTGCTATTCTCTCAAATCATCCCACCCTCACCTTGTCCCATGGAGTCCAAAAGTCTCTTCTTTAGATTTGTGTCTTTTTTGCTGTCTCACATATAGGGTCGTTGTTACCATCTTTCTAAATTCCGTATATATGCTTTAATATACTGTATTGGTGTTTTTCTTTCTGACAACTTCACTCTGTATAATAGGCTCCAGTTTCATCCACCTCATTAGAACTGATTCAAATGTGTTCTTTGTAATAGCTGAGTAATATTCCATTGTGTATATGTACCACAATTTTCTTATCCATTCATCTACCTATGGACATCTAGGTTGCTTCCATGTCCTACCTATTGTAAACAGTGCTGCGGTGAACATTAGGTACACATGTCTGTTTCAATTCTGGTTTCCTCAGGGTATATGCCCAGCAGTGGGATTGCTGGGTCATATGGCAGTTCTATTTCCAGTTTTTAAAGGAATCTCCACACTGTTCTCCATAGCGGCTGTACTAGTTCACATTCCCACCAACAGTATAAGAGGGTTCCCTTTTCTCCACATCCTCTCCAGCATTTATTGTTTGTAGACTTTTTGATAGCAGCCATTCTGATCAACGTGAGATGGTACCTCATTGTGGTTTTAATTTGCATTTCTCTGATAATGAGTGATGTTGAGCATCTTTTCATGTGTTTGTTAGCCACCTGTATGTCTTCTTGGGAGAAATGTCTGTTTAGTTCTTTGGCCCATTTTTTGATTAGGTCGTTTATTTTTCTGGTATTGAGCTGCATGAGCTGTTTGTATATTTATGAGATTCTTTGTCAGTTGCTTCATTTGCTATTATTTTCTCCCATTCTGAAGGCTGTCTTTTCACCTTGCTTATAGTTTCCTTCATTGTGCAAAAGCTTTTAAGTTTAATTAGGTTCCATTTGTTTATTTTTGCTTTTATTTCCATTACTCTGGGAGGTGGGTCATAGAGGATCTTGCTGTGATTTATGTCAGAGAGTGTTTGGCCTATGTTTCCCTCTAGGAGTTTTATAGTTTCTGGTCTTACATTTAGATCTTTAATCCATTTTGAGTTTATTTTTGTGTATGGTGTTAGAAAGTGTTTTAGTTTCATTCTTTTACAAGTGGTTGACCAGTTTTCCCAGCACCACTTGTTAAAGAGATTGTCTTTTCTGCATTGTATATTCTTGCCTCCTTTGTCAAAGATAAGGTGTCCATAGGTGTGTGGATGTATCTCTGGGCTTTCTACTTTGTTCCATTGATCTATATTTCTGTCTTTGTGCCAGTACTATACTGTCTTGGACTGTAGCTTTGTAGCATAGTCTGAAGTCAGGCAGGTTGATTCCTCCAGTTCCATTCTTCTTTCTCAAGATTGTTTTGACTTGAATGTTGAGTTTTAAGCTAGTATTTTCAGTCTCCTCCTTCGCCTTCACCAAGAGGCTCTTTAATTCCTCTTCACTTTCTGCCATAAGGGTGGTGTTATCTGCGTATCTGAGGTTATTGATATTTCTCCTGGCAATCTTGATTCCACCCTGTAATTCATCCAGCCTGGCATTTCTCATGATGTACTCTGTATATAAGGTAAGTAAGCAGAGTGACAGTATATAGCCTTGATGTGCTTCTTTACTGATTTTGAACCAGTCCTTTTTTCCATGTCCATTTCTAATGATTGCTTCTTGACCTACATCCAGGTTTCTCAGGAGGCAGGTAAGCTGGTCTGGTATTCCCATCTTTTTAACAATTTTCCAAAATTTATTGGGATCCACACAGTCAAAGGCTTTGGCATAGTCAATGAAGCAGAAGTCAGTGCTTTTCTAGTATTTCCTTACTTTTTCTATGATCAAACAGATACTGGCAATTTGATCTCTGGTTCCTCTGTCTTTTCTAAATCTAGCTTATACATCTGGAAGTTCTCAGTTCATGTACTGTTGAAGCCTAGCTTGAAGGATTTTAAGTATTACCTTGCCGGCATGTGAAATGACTGCAGTTGTGCAGCAATTTTGGCATTGCCCTTCTTTGGGATTGAAGTGAAAACTGACCTTTTCCAGTTTGTAACTGAGTTATGTCTAGTTAATAAATATGGAGTTTCTGATGTTATATCTATGTTAACATAAATTTATATTTTTGTACTTTATATAGCCACCTAGACAGTGAAAAATCTTTGGATTGGTTTCTTCCACCTGCTCCACTGATTTCAGAAATTCCAGATACTCAGGCATTAGAGGAAGAAATAGAAAGTCATAAACTGTTAGGTAAACTATCACATATAAGTTGTGAAGTCAAACCCATTCAGCTCATGTCAGTGTAAAAAATCTAATACTGAAATATTCATTTCTTTTATTTTAATGGAATAAAATGAAAGAGACTTATTCAAAATAGTGCTCACCAAACCTTAAAATCTGAAACATTTTCCTTCTCCATAAATACATATACACACATATATATATTGCAGGCACAAAATATACTATCACACACACCTGTTATATTGTTCAGTGAATTTATTTCCTCATCCCATTAAAACTGTCACTATTTAGTTTTTGTCTTAGACTTTACTAAAGGTAGGATCCTCTGGTTTTGGAAACCAGATTCATGAAATATATCGAGTGAAAAAAACAAGATGCAAAAACTATATAGTTTGTTATCATCTTTACAAAGTTAGAAAACAAACACACTCAAATAGTATATGTGATCTAATGTGATATTGTTGGTAAAACTGATTTTTAAATTAAGTAGTAGGTTCATGCATGTGCATTTTATTATTAAGTCTCAAAATTTTTATATATTTTATACTCTTGTATATAGCAAATTATATATAGAATGTAGTAATTCTATTGTGTGTTATAATAGAACACACACCCATATATATAATATGTATGTATACTAGTATAGTGTAAATGATAAGGCAAATTTAAGGCCTAAAAAGGCCTCCAAATGCCTTCCAAACTTTCAAAGATGCTTATAAAGTCTCTGTAAAGACACCTTTAAAGTTCTGTCGCCTTGATGAAAACATTCTGTTATCTTGATTTTGGGCTTCCCAGTTGGTGGAGTGGTAAAGAATCTGCCTGTTAGTGCAGGAGACATAAGAGACATGGGTTCAATCCTCTGGGTCTGGAAGATCCCCTGGAAGAGGAAATGGCAGCCCACCCCAGTATTCTTGCAACCCACTTCCAGTTATGGTTATTTCTGTGGGTCAGAAATTAAACCTATTTTACAGTGTAAACTTAATTTAAATTTCAAACTAAATTTCAATAATTCTTAACTAATTTCGGGTTATCCTTCAGTTATGATGTACCATAAGAATAACAACTATTGTATTTCAAAATCACATATGGTATTACAGATCATTTTGTTGTTTTCATATTCACCTAGTAAGCTCTTTTGAAAAATTTTATTAAATTTTTCTGTCATCATTTTTTAAGTTTGTTTTCAAGGAGAATGTGTAGTAATTAAAGTGTTTCTTTTTTGTAGGTCAGAATAAAAGATCAAAAATGTTACCGTCAAATTTAAAGATAACTAATGAAGACAAAAATTCACAAACTCGAAAATTCCAGTTTGACTTCCCTTCTAATGAATATGAAGAAGATGATCTAAATTTAGGAGGGGCAGGTAACCATGACTTACATGTTGCTGGCAAGCTGACATATGGTTTTCAGAAATGCAAAAATCACATTGGCACTGAGACAGAACTTGAGAAAAGTGTTCCGGATGATACAAAGTTAGTTAATTCTGTACAAGATACAGGAGTGAGTGCGTCAGCCTTCTGCAAAAGGTAATTAATTAAATGAAATAAATGATATTCAGTGATACAGTTGAATATTTATGTGTATGTCCAGAAGTTTGAAGTATGGTAGAATCTGAATGAGAAAAAAAATCAACAACAAATAGAGGTCTATTGTGTACTCAACACTCTTAACTGAGTTCTAGCCATAGGTTCTTGCCTTCAGAGAGCTTACAGTTTATCGAGGGAAAGGCAAGTAGTAAATAAAAATAATTAAATACTTTTTGTATGACAATTATTTTGATGAGATATATGGTTAGAGCATAGGTTCTCAAACTTTGTTTTCAGGACCCCTTTCCACTTAAAAATTATTGAGGATTCCCATTGAGCTTTTGCTTTTGGGGGTTATATCTATTGATATTTAACCATATTGTAAATTAAAATGATGGGAAAAAAGTGTTATGGAAAATTGTTTTGATCCTATGAACTCTCTGAATCTTGACCATTGTTTGAGAATGGCTATTAATATGGGATCCTAATCTGTTGCACAATCAGGGAAGATGTCCCTGAAGAAATGGTTTTGTAAATTTAAGGAAGAGTAAAGTCAAGCTGAGTGCAAATAAAGGAGAGTGTTCCAGGCAGAAGGAATAGTCTGTGCAAAAGGACTAAAGTAGCTCAGAGCTTGGCTTATTCTTAGAAATTTTTCTAGTTTAAAGTAAGAGAGAATGAGAGCATACTAAGAGACAAAGTATGGAGGGGTCAAGTCATTCAGAATCTTGTAGGGAGTGAAACAATTTGTACTTTTAAGGTAGTGCTTATTAAATTGTGGCCTGTAAACTCACTGCATCAGAATCACATGGAGTGCTTGTTAAAATTTTGGATTCCTGGCTCCTTAGTTCTGTTGAATCACACTCTGGATCAAGGTAGGGATGGGACCGAGGAATCTTTATTTTTAACACATTTTCTGAATGATTGTTAGGCACACAAAAGTTTGAGAACTGTTGCCCTAAGGTCCTACGTTTTAAGCAGAGAAGTAAAATTAGATATTCTTTTTTATTTAAAGTCCATTTTTGCCCCAGTAGGATAAATTAGAAGAGAACTGAAATACATTGTGAAGGGTCATTTAGATTATTTTATTAGTCTAGATGAGAGAAAATGGTAGCCTGACCTACGACCTGATTCCTAGGTGTCTGACTTGGGCCAGATTGATGAAGGATGATAGTGTTCTTTCATGATGTAGAAACTGCAAAGGAAGAATAGGGGAAGGTGATGAGTACGAATTTGTACATGTTGTTTTAAGTACTTACAAATTGTCCAAATAGACAATTGGATATATGGGTTTAGGATTCAGAAGAGATAGTTTTTGTTTTTTCTGTGACATAAGAGATGAAGTCATCTGTGGAGCTTGAGGGGGAAAGAAGGGGTATTGAGCAAGTATGAGAAGAGTGGAAGAAATTACGGAGAATGGGAAAGCAATCTAATTAGAATAATGGTAGAATTGTTGGACACTGTGAAGGTCCCAGTTGAGGTTGATGTTTGTGAATTTTTAAATAAAATTTTTTATGATGTAATTCACATATCATAAAATTCATTATTTTGAAATGTACAATTTATAGGTTTTAGAAAGGTCACAGAGTTGTGCAACCATCACTACTATACAATTTTTACTGCCCCAGACTAACTCTGTTCTCATTAAGTTACTCCCCATTTCTCCATCCGTCACCCAGCCCCTGGCATTTACTAATTGTTTTCTGTTTCTGTGGATTTTCCCATTCTAGATGTTTCATATTATAAATGGAGCCTTTTCTGTCTGGCTTCTTTCTCTTAGCACAACATTTTCAGGTTCAACCATGTTCTGTCATACATCAGTACTTTATTTTTATGGCCAGTAACATTTCATTGAATGGGTATATCACATTTTGTTTATTGATATGTCAATTGATGAACTTTTGAGTTGTTTCCACTTTTTTGCTATTATGAATAATGTTGCCATGAAAATTCAGGTGTAAGTTTTTGTGTGAATATATACATCTGACCCTTGAACACACAGGGCTTAATAAAGGTGTTGACCTCCTGGGAAGTCAGAAATTGAAGTACAACTTTATAGTTGGCTTTCCCTATCTGTAGATCTGTATCAGTGGACTCAACCAACGCAGATCATATAGTACTGTAGTATTTATTGAAGAAGAAAAAAATGCGAGTATTAAGTAGATTTTAATGCGGTTTAAACCTATGTTGTTCAAGGGTCAAATATATTTTAATTCTTTTGGATTTATACTTAGAAGTGGAATTGCTGGGTCATATGTTAACTGTGTATTTATCTTTTTTTGAGAAACTGCCAAATTGTTTTACAAAGTAACTATACTGCTGAACAGTTTCGTCAGCAGTATATGAAGTTTCTAAATTCTCCACTTCCTTGCTAGTACTTGTTGTCTGTCTTTTCTATTATAGCCATACAAAATGAGTGTGATGTATGTCTCATTGTGGTTTTGATTTGTGTGTTTCTGCTGACTAAAGGTGTTGGGCAGCTTTTCATGTGATTATAGGCTATTTGCATATCTTATTTGGAGTAGTGTCTATTCATATCCTTTATCTTTTTTTTAAATTGTATTGTCTTTTTATTGTTGAGTTGTAAGTGTCCTTTATTTATTCTGGTTGAAAATCCCTTATCAATTATACGAGTAGCAAATATTTTCTCACATTCTGTGTGCTGTGTTTCACTTTTCTGTTCATATCCTTAGCTGCCCAAAAGTTTTTGATTTTGATGAAGTCCAATTTTTCTAATTTTTGATTGGATTTTTGGTGTCCTATCTAAGAAACCATTGCCTAATCCAAGGTTGTAAAGACTTACTCCTCCATTTTCTTCTAAGATTTAACTCTTACATTTGGGTCTATCATCCATTTTGAGTTAATTTTTCAATATAGTACAAGGTAGGAACCCAGCTTCATTCTTTTGCACATAGGTATCCAGTTGTTCCAGCACCATTTGTTAAAAGCAAAACAAAACTGTTCTTTCCCCATTGAATGACATGGCACTTGCACTGATAATCCATTGACCATAAATGGAAAGTCTGGAGTATTTTCTTACCATCCATTTATCTGATTCTTCAACACCAATTGGTGTCCAGCAATACAATTCAGTTTTCTTACTAACTCCTAGAGTTAGCATCAGGCCCCAAGAGTTAAGTAAGGATTCAGTCCCACAAGACTACCCTACTTCAAATGCCAGTCACAAATAGGGTGACTGCTACTGCTAAGTCACTTCAGTTGTGTCCGACTCTGTGCGACCCCACCCCTGGGATTCTCCAGGCTAGAACACTGGAGTGGGTTGCCATTTCCTTATCCAAAATAGGGTGACAGGCTACCCAAATTTCTGCCTTGTGATCTACAAATTTGGGAGTTCCCACTACCGTGCATTCGGTATAATACTTTGCTAGAATTACTCACAGATTTAAGAAAGCATTTTACTTAGGATTACCAATCTGTGAACATGGGATACCTTTCCACTTATTTAGGTTTTCTTTAATTTCTTTCAAAGATATTTTGTAGTTTTCAGTGGACAAGCCTTATACTTATTTTGTTACATTTACTCATAAGTACTTTATTCTTTTTGATGTTATTTTAAATGGAATTTCAGATTGTCTATTGAGGGTGTGTAGAAATACAATTGATTTTTGTATATTGATTTTGTTTCTTCTGTCTTGGCTGATGGTGAATTTGAATTTGAATATTATTCATCTACCTAACAGTTGTGCTTTTTTCAATAGTGTTCTACCACTTGACTGCAATTATGAAAAAATAGTAGATAGATTTACATAGAATTTTAGATTTGCAAGATAAGTATGATAAAAGTATAAAAGGGGAGAGGGATTTAGAATATTGATAAGAGAGTGATTGAAAACATATGCCATGGTATTAAATGTATTCAAGGTACCTGAGAAAAGTGAAGGGGAAGATAGTTTGGGAGAAAATAAAGAGGTTAATTATAGTAATTTTGTTTTTTGACCTCATTAGTACCTTGAGCAAACAAGCTAAAAGGATAAGAGGTTGTGGTCAGAAAATGATTTTTTAAAATTGTTGTTTTGAGAAGAGGATAATGATAACATCTAAGGTGGGAGAGTAGGTGACTGAAATCAGATGAGGGAGAAAGCTACTAGAGATAAAAGGCTAAGAAACGTAGAGGGTAGAATTTTGAATGGGTTGTCTATGTAAATGGTGAAGTAACTCAGTTACTCTGGGAGATGGTGAAGGACAGGGAAGCCTGGTGTGCTGCAGTCCGTGGGGTCACAAAGAATCCGACACGACTGAGCAACTGAACAGCAACAACAACTCAGTTTATGGAAGAGCTTGTAATTAAGAGGAAAAGATTCTAAAGTGACCAGAGGGTGATATAGGATATATGCAGTAAGGAGGAATACAATGTTGCATAGCTGGATAGCACAGATACTTTTGTGAGAGAATGGAAAAGTAATGGTGTAAATTTAGTGTGGAGAAGAAATGTGAGAGAATTAGCAGTTTTGTCCACTTAAGAGTTTTTTTAAGAGCGAGAGTTTTCCAGGGCAAATAAATATTTTTGTTAAGACCAGGAAGTAAATATAAAATTCAGTAAAGAAGCAAAGGACAAAGGAGAGTGTGGAGTGGAAGAGCCAAAGGACCTAGGAAGAATCTGAGGTTCAGGGAATTTAAATAAGTAGTTGTGTGGATAATATTTTTACAGTTTGAAAAATCTGTTTCAAACTCTTAACTTTAAAGTCATACAGATAGAAAGTGGAGGAGCTTTTGATTCATACCCAGATTTGTCTGATTCCAAAATCTGTGCTTTTAAGTTATATCACAGCATATAGCACTGTTGGCATCAGTGTTTTCCTTGTTTTCAATACCATTTTAAAATGGGATTCTGTTGTATTATGGAAGATTAACCATCTGTTTTTGAATTTTCTGTCTTCAAAAGCAGAACTGCTGCCGTTGGAGGATGCAGCTCTATAGTTTGTTTCAGAATACATGTCTCTAGTTTTTTGAAAGATTCAATTCAGTTCAGTTCAGGTGCTCAGTCGTGTCCGACTCTTTGCGACTCCATGGACTGCAGCACGCCAGGCCTCCCTGTCCATCACCAATTCCCGGAGTTCACCCAAACTCATGTCCATTGAGTCGGTGATGCCATCCAACCATCTCATCCTCTGTCGTCTCCTTCTCCTCCCGCCTTCAATCTTTCCCAGCATCCGGGTCTTTTCAGATGAGTCAATTCTTTGCATCAGGTGGCCAAAGTATTGGAGTTTCAGCTTCAGTGTCAGTCCTCCCAATGAGTATCCAATGAACACACAAGACTGATCTCCTTTAGGATGGACTGGTTGGATCTCCTTGCAGTCCAAGGGGCTCTCAAAAGTCTTCTCCAACACCACAGTTCAAAAGCATCAATCCTTTGGTGCTCAGCTTTCTTTATAGTACAACTCTCACATCCATACATGACTACTGTTCTCATACAAAAAGTTGGGCTTCCCTTGTGGCTCAGATGGTAAAGAATCTGCCTGCAATGCAGGAGACATAGGTTCGATTTCTAGGTCAGGAAAATCCACTGGAGGAGGAAATGGCAACCCACTCCAGTATCCTTGCCTGGGAAATCCCATGAACAGAGGAGCCTTGCAGGCTATAATCCATGCGGTCAAAAAGAGTTGAATGCAACTGAAGTGACTAACACAAAAAAACCTATCATTAAGATTAATAGTGAAAATAACAGAAAATATTTTGTATTCATATCATAATTATTTGGGTGTCATTCCTTACCCAATTCTATAAGACTGATAACCCGCTGTCAGCTCTCTTCCTTATTCTATAACGTGCTAGTGTTGTATTATTAGTAATCTTATTGATCACTTCTTCCCTTAGGGCTACCGTGAACAAATTACTTTGATGGATTGTCTTTGAATCAGTCAACTACAGTAAACTACAGTTATAAAGATGGCCTTTCTTTGTTTTACAGAACTTTGCAGAGAGCCATTTCTTACACTCAAATTATTATTGAACAGTGCTTGGGAAGTTGGTGCTGGTTACTGACAAGAACCTGTCCACATGGGCTGCTCTGTAGGGTTGCTTCAGTGTTCTCATGTTATAATGGCTAGGTCCCCTCAGAATGAATGATCTAAGAGACTGTGTGGAAGTGACAGTCTTTTATGACCTAGCCTTAGATGTCACATGCTTGTCCTTCCACAGCACTCTGCTAGTCTCATAGGCAAGTCCTGATTCAAAGAAGGTGACTCCAAAAAAGTGTGAGCACCAGGATACAAGGATCCTCGGAGCTGTCTCAGAGGCTGGCCACCACAGATGGATTTATCTGAGTTTTAAGAAAGTGAAAAGACATAATTTGGTGGTAAATTTAGCAAATCATACTTTAGAAGAATGGTTAGCTTTTGTGTTCTAATAAGCCATAATCGGTAAATTTAACAAATCATACTTTAGGAGAATGATTAGCTTTTGTGTTCTAATAAGCCATGATCTATAGGTATTTTTAAAGTTACCAATTTTATGCTAGTTTTTTACATTCTAAGTAACGATTACATATGCAAATTTTTTTGCAGGTTATTTAAAATATCTGATAATATACATGAGGATGCTTACTCCAATGACCATGCAAGCTCGGACTCTAATATTGGCTCAGTGAAAATTGTCCAAACAGAAATGAACAAAGGGAAATCATGGAATGGTAGCAATAGTAAGTATAAACCTCAATATGCAGACTGTAACATTTTGACAGCCAGTGATACACTTTTTGCTTCTGAAATCAGAGAAGGCATAATCAGAGCACCATCTTTTCCAGTTGCATCCCAGCCTCATACAGTTCAAGGTAATTTCTTGCTTTTTTCATTTGATTTTATGAGTACAGTCTAGTCTGTATTTCTTAGTATAGATAGGTAAGAATACAAAAATAAATTTGAGTAGGTTGTCACTCTGTGTGCAATTTATTATATTGCATTTTTTCACCTGTGATCTAATATTGTTTTATCTATGCTCTTAGTAAAAAGTTTATACAAATTCTATTAAAGTAGCTTTTATGGAAAAGTTTAAAAATATCCATAAGAATGTAGGACTTTTTTTTCCCTAGGGGTAACAGAAAAAGGTTTAGATTCCTTGAAGGCTGTCACAGAAATTCGTATCCTTTAAAGCATTTTACTGGAGAAGGAAATGGCAACCCACTCCAGTGTTCCTGCCTGGAGAATCCCAGGGACGGTGGAGCCTGGTGGGCTGCCGTCTTTGGGGTCACACAGAGTCGGACACGACTGGAGTTACTTAGCAGCAGCAGCAAAGTATTTTACTACATCAGCATTATATTTGAAGTCATAATTTTAAAACATTTTATTTCATTGCATTTCTGTTTGTTTTGGCTGACAGAGCAAAAGAGGGAAATGTGTATCTTTTGGGTCATGTAAGAGTCCCAATATGTGTGATAGTGCTACTAAAAGTGTCATCTGCAGACTGGTGCCAGTTGTGCACTGTTGGTTACCAGTCAGTGGCAAGTACAGATATGAGATTTATATTATTGAATGAACTTTTAGTATATTTACTTACAAATTGATACAGATAATTTCTTACGCTTTAGGTATTGGTATAAACATGGGTAGGGGAAATGACTGAGAATGGGACATTCTATGGATTGGGGACATTTTTACAAATTGAGTAATTTTTGAAAGAACCTAATTTGTAGTTTATACTATTTTATATTTCTGGGCATTTCCAACGTAAATATTTTGAGTATGTATGTTTTGGGTACGTATCTTAAGATAACATTTTTTCTTTGATAGTTAGTGTGTGTCTGTTACAGTATATTTATTCTATTTTATAATTCATCAGCTGTTTCTGTGACTATTTCCCTTTGACCTATGTACTCCTTGAAGGCAAGGACCAAGTCTTGTATATCTTCTTTATCTTTAAATACGTTGAAAGCCGTATAAAGTAGGGAAGTTTTTCTGGCAAAAAAGTAGCCCATGAGGAAGGGGGAGGATAAGAAAGTATGGAATATGTTTGAAAAGAACAAGAATTCCAGCTTGGGTGAAAAAAGTTATGATTAAAAGGGTAATATTAATAGAAAATAATGATGGGTAGATATAGTAGGATTAGATCATTTAATGCCATTTATTAAGCCATGAAGAGAAACCATGAAGTATTTTTGAGCAAGTCAAGTTACATTACCAAAACCATGCTTTAGGATTATGGAATTAGTGACTCAAAGCTGGGGAATGTTCTAGAATCCACAAAAGTAATGATCTAGTTGGCAAAACAGAAACTGAATTTCAGATATTAGGTAGTTGAGCTGGAGAAATCTAGGGATGAGTGATTCTTATCCTGGGTATCCTGAGGACTGAGATAATTCTAAAGTATAGTTAGAAAATGTTTGCTTGGCCACTTGTGAAAAGTTGCCTCCAATGCAGATAAATGAATGGGTGGAATGGGAGGAGAAGATTATAGAAGGGTTATAAATGATGATATAATGTCACACATGGCTAGCCATTAGGGCTCCTATTCATCACGGCGTCTCAATCTCGCTGCACTTCCTTCTCTCTGGTGACCTAAATAAATTCTGGTGTGGGAATGCAGGAAACAGGTTAGCAGTAAACAGTTAAAGCTAGTTTCATTATCTGTATGATGGGAAATTCTTATCCCATACCTAAACTTGCCATTTTATGACACTTATTTTTGAAGAGTTTTAAAGATTTTCTTGCTATCTTAGCACAGCTGAAGTGGTTTTACTATTTAGGTCTCTTTGTTAGTTAAGACTGCTGCCTACTCTTGTGTCCCTTGTATTCATTTTCTGTCAAACTCACTGAACTTACTATACTTTATTGTTTCCAAGTGTGTATTTAAAGTGGAAGACTGTATCTTACTCATGGTAATTTGAGACTCTGGGGATTTCTGGGACTTATTTTCTGATTATTTGATAGAATTTTGCTATATTTGAATCCTGAGGACTGTAGAAGTTTGATCACATTGATCTGTCACAGTACTTTGTCATTTTCAGGTCTGTAGACATCCCCTCCCCCCCATACACTATTATAACACGTAACTACTGGGAGTGAGAATTTGTTGGACAAAAGGAAAAATTCGATATCAAGTGTTGATAGTGATGATAAATGATGTACTTAGTAGCTGAGTTTTCTCATAAGCTAGAAAACTGATTTTACGTCTACTCTGAATCATAGATTCATTTTTGCAAGTGTAAATTGACATGGAACTACCTAATGAGAGAAAAACCAGCATGATGACCAAATTGTGGGCTTGTTAAAAATAAATATTTTAAAGGAAGAGATATATTTTGAAGGAAAAAATGAGATTCATTCAAAAGCTGATGGATTGATAAACTCAGTATTACATTTTTGTTTTGGAATGAGTATTCTGACACAGTATACAACTGAAAGTAAACTAAAGATTTGTGAGTTATCTGCTTGATTTAATATATACAAACCTGCATAAATTGAGTTCTTACTATGTGCTAGGTTTGGGATATGCCAGTTAAGAAAACGGACAGTGAATTCTTACCCTTGAGAAGTTAACATTTTTGAGATGAAGGTGGGGAACAATTTTAACAGTATATAAATAAGTCCTATAGTATTTTAGAAGGTGATAAATAATATGAGAAAAGAGAAATATGGGGCAGAGTAAAGGAGATTAAATTGGGAATGCTGGAATAGATGTTTAGGATTAGAATTAAATAGAAGAATTAGGGTAAAGAAAGAAAAGTGAAAGTGAAGTCGTGTCCGACTCTTTGTGAACCAATGGACTATACAGTTCATAGAATTGTCCAGGCCAGAATACTGGAGTGGGTGTAGCCTTTCCCTTCTCCAGGAGATCTTCCCAACCCAGGTCTCCCGCATTGCAGGCAGATTCTTTACCAGCTGAGCCACAAGGGAAGCCCAAGAATACTGGAATGGGTAGCCTATCCCTTCTCCAGTAGATCTTCCCGACCCAGGGATCAAATCAGGGTCTCCTGCATTGCAGGCAGATTCTTTACCAACTGAGCTATCAGGGAAGCCCAGGAATCAGGGTAGGTCTTTAGAAAAAGAAGCTGGAGGAAATGAATCAGAAGCAAGAGTAGTAGACATGAGGTCAGAAACACAAAGGTGAAGTGGGGAGGCAAGACTATGTAGGGCCTTGTGGCCATATACTTTGAGAGAAATGGGGGAATTTGAGCAGAGCTATAATGTGCTTTGGTTTAACTTTTAACAGCCTCACTTACCACAATCTGTCAAATTTTTTATACCTTTATAAAAATGTAATTGCTTAAATAACTACATACTTGTGTTCTGAAATGTATTATTTGTTTTATATCTCCTAATAGATTGTAACAGCTTCAGTTTCTGGAACTCACTTTCTTCTTTATTTATAACTTTCTCAGCTTTCTAAATCTAGTAATGTATTCTGCATAGTGTTTACTAAGTGTAGTTGACAAATGTGACTAAGACTAATACCATGTAAGTACTAATATCTCCCCAACTGGCAATAGACTCTTAACTGGAAAGGAGACAGTTTATTCTTTATATCTACTAATATTTTTGAGCTTTCTTAGAGGAAGGCTGATTTAAGTTCCTATTGAGCCAATATGCTGATAATTACAATTAAATCCACCACTTAGCACAACTAAATTACCAAAAACAAAGGAATTAAGGGGTGAAGTGACCAGCAACAATATATATCAGCTAATGAAACATAACAGTTTAAAAAAAATGAAATTTGGGATTTTAAAAAAGAGATAAAAATCAAGTGGCCTAGTCAAGATGAATAAGAAAAAATATCACTCTGGAAAAGATAAACTTCATGCTTAGTTTTGATATATTTTCACATATATATTTGCATCTCTTCTGTCAGATCTTATTGTCAAAGTATAACCCTTGGATAGTCTTGTTTCTCTACAAGGACTTTATAAGTTCTTTTCAGAATATGGAATGTGACTGGGGACTGGAAATATTTGATTCCTCCTCCACACAAGCTTTATTAAGGTATAATTGACAAATAAAATTATAATATATTTAAAGTGTCAGTATGGTAGTTTGATAAACATATACATTACAAAAGTTTCCCACCATCAAGTTAGTTAACACATCTGTCACTTCACATATTTACCTTTTAAAATTTTTTTTGGGTGAGAACACAAATTCAACTCTCTCAGCAAATAATACAGTTATTTTCAACTCTACTCACTGTTTTATACATTAGGTCCTCATATCTTAATATTTTTATAGCAAAAAGTTTGTATTCTTTACCAGCCTATGTTTCTCCTGTATCCCCAGCCCCTGGCAACTCATTTTTATGAGTTTGACCTTTTTTTTAGGATACCACTTATAAGTGATATCATGCAGGATTTGTCTTTCTCTCTCTTATTTAATTCACTTTGTATGATGTTTCATCCATATTGTCACAAATGGCAGAATTTCCTTCTTTTTAAAAGCTGAATAATAGTCTGTGGTATATATATTTTCTTTATCCATTCATTTCTTAATGGTTTCCATGGTTTGGCTACTGTAAATAATAACTGCAGTGAAATCAGGTGTACAGACATTTCTTTGAGATACTGCTTTTGTTTCCTTTGGATATAACCCAAGTGTTGCTGGATCATAGGTACTTCTGTTTTGAATTTTTTGAGGAAACTCCATACTCTTTTCCATAATGACTGTTTCAATTTATATCCCTACCAGTAGTGTACAAGGGTTCTCTTTCATCCATATCCTTGCCAGCATTTCTCTCTTATCTTTTTGATTTGCAGGTGTTAGGTGCTATCTCATGATTTTGATTGGCATTTCCCTAGTGACTAGGGATGATGAGTGCCTTCTCATGTGCTGTTAGCCATTTGTATGCCTTCTTTGGGAAAATGTCTGTTCAGGTCCTTTGCCTATTTTTAAACTGGATTATTTGTTTTTTGAGTTTTTTAAGTTCCTTGTATATTTTGGATATTAACCTTTGGTGGATGTGTGGTGTGCAAATATTTTCTCCCATTCCATTGGTTGCCTTTTCATTTTGTTGATGGTTTCTTCAATAGTGCAAAAGCTTTTTAGTTTGATATAGTTGCACTTGTTTATTTTTGCATCTGTTGCTTTCACTTTTGGTATCAAATCCAAAAAATCATTGCCAAAACCAGTATGAAGAAGCATTTTCCCTTTGTTTTCATTTAGGAGTTTTATGATTTCAAGTCTTCTGTTAAAGTCTTTAATCCATTTTGAGCTTATATTTGCATATGATGTAAGATACGGGTCCAGTTTCATTCTTTTGCATGTGGATATCCAATTTTCCCATCACCATTTATTGAAGAGAGTATCTGTTCCTAGTTCATGGTCCTTTGATGAAAGTTAATTGACCATATAGGCATGGGTTTATTTCTGGGCTGGATATTTTGTTCCATTGATCTATATGTCTGTTTTTAATGTCAATATCATACTGTTTTGATTACCATAGCTTTGTAGTATAGTTTGAAATCAGGGCATATTATGGAAGCAAAGCTAGAGAGCTTTGTTCTTCTTTCTTAGTATTTATTGCTTTATATGGGTTGTGTGTGTGTTTTTTTTTAGTGGTTTTCTATGATTTTTTATTTGTTTTTTCTATTTCTATGAAGAATGCAGTTGGAATTTGGATAGAGATTGCATTGAATCTGTAGATCATTTAGAGTAGTGTGGACTTTCAGCAATATTAATTCTTTGAATCCATGAACATTAAATATCTTTCTGTTTATTTTTGTCTTCAATTTCTTTCATCAATGTCTTATAATTTTCAATATACAGATCTTTTACTTAAATTTATTCTCCAGAATAAATTTATTCTTTATTGACCTTCTATGTTATTTTTCTGATGTTTCTTTTTATTTATTTCTCCTCTAATCTTTGTTATTTCCTCTTCCTACTACCTGTGGACTTATTTTGTTCCTCATTTTTTAGTTTCTTGAGGTGTGAAGTTAGATTGTTGTTTTTGATTTTTTTTTTTATTTTGGTACTTATCACTATAAACTTCCCTCTTAGAACAGCTTTTATTGGATCCTATAAATTTTGGTATGTTGTGTTTTCATTTCATTTGTTTCAGGGTATGTTCCCTTTTGATTCTTCTTTAACCCTGTTCACGTTGTTCAGGGGCTTATTGTTTAATCTCCATATATTTGTGAATTTTCCAATTTTCTTCTTTTAGTTGAGTTTTTAGTTTTGTGTTATTGTGATTGGACATGGTGCATGATATGATTTCAGTCTTCTTTTAAAACTTTATTAAGACTTATTTTGTGCCCTAACATGTGATCTATCTTGGAGAATGTTCTGTGGGCACATGAGAAGAATGTATATTCTGTTTCTGCTGGAAGGAATGCTCTGTATATATTTGTTTGAGCCATCTGGTGTAAGGCATAGTTTAAGTCCAGTATTTCCTTACTGACTTTCTTTTTGGATCATCTATCCATTGTTGAAAGTGGCATCTTGAAGGTCCCTACTACTATCGTGTTGCTGTCTATTTCTCTCTTCTAATCTGTTAATATTTGTTTTATATATTTAGGTGTTCCAATGTTTGGTGCATAAGTATTTACAGTTGCTTTATCTTCCTGATAAATTAACTGCTTTATCATTGTATAATGACTTCTTTGTTTCTCTTATGACAGTTTTTGTCTTTAAATTTATTTTGCTGATATAAATTGAGCTGTCTCTACTATGTGCTGATTTCCATTTGTATTGAATATCTTTTTTCATCCCTCTGCTTTCAATCTATGTGTATCCTTAAAGCTGAAATGAATCTCTTGTAGGCAGCAAATAAGTTAGTCCTGTTTTTTTAAGTCCATTCAGTCACTTTTATGTCTTTTAATTAGAAAATTTATTCCATTTACCTTTAAAGTATTTATTGATAGAGATGGACTTACTATTGCTACTTTAATGTATTTTGACATTTTGTAGTTCTGTTGCTTCTTTCTTCTCTTGTTCTTTTCCTTTGTGATTTGATGATTTTCTATAATGGTATGTTCTTGCTCTTTTCTATTTATCTTTTGTATCAACTGTAGAGTTTTGCTTTGTAGTTACCTTGAGACTTGCATTAAAAAGTCTTACAATTTTAACAGTCTTTTTTAAAGTGATAAAAAATTTGAACACATACAAAAGCTCTACAATTTTATACTCACTTCCTCACATTTTGTTTCTGATGCCACATTTATATCTTTTAAAATTGTGTATCCAATAATAAATTATTATAGTACTTTTATCTTCTAACCATTATACTGGAGTTATAAGTGATTAACTACCTTTACTAATTAGCATCCTTTCATTTCCGCTTGAAGAACTTCCTTTAGCATTTCTTGTAAAACTGGTCTAGTGGTAACCAACACCTTCAGTTTTTTTTTTTCTTTTAAACTTTTATTATTTAAATACACCATACTAGAGCAAATGTCTCTGAAAATATCACAAATAAAAGCCTTTTTTCTTCATTCAGCAAATTAGAAGTAGGAGGGAATTTCTACATAGTAGCTGCTATGAGCCTGATTTTTTTTCCAATTTTTTTGTCTTTGCCATGGGCGTAGCAACAATAGAATAAAAACACTTATATGCACACATACAATGTATTTTACAGAGATACAGTAAAAGTGTTTGTGATAGAATTATCACAAAAGCCACATCTTTTTCCTTTATCTCATGTTCAGTTTTGATTGAAACATTTCCTTACAACACTTAAATATACAAAGAGCAAACAGAATGTTGTTAAGGTAAAACACAGGGTACAAACTCTGGCCAGTGCCCTGCTAATTGTTAATGAGGGTAGAAAGCAGATTTGAATGCTTCTTTTAATTAGCTTCATTAGTCATTTCCCTCTTCCCAAGCCCACCTCCCCCCTCCAAAGATGTCCTCCAGTGGATCTTTTTTCATTTTTCTCTACAGTCTCCCATTAGCTCAAGTTCACGGAGTCCTTAATGTTCATATTCAGTCATTTTAATACACCAATAAATGCGGGAAAAGCAAACAAGACTAAAGAAGGTGCAATGGCATGGAGCTGGCACTGGTGCTAGCTACAAAGGTGACTTGTCTACTGAAGACACATGGGATCCACCAGTGATGAACAAGATCTGAGATGAAGGCACACATTCTGCATTACTCTGACCTTTTAGCAGACCTTCTGGTCTGGCAGTAGTGGATTGCTCTGAAGTGAATTCAAATGGCCACTGATGAGAGCTGTAGGTCTATCATGTTCACAAAATAAACTGCCATTGATGTAGTGAAACCGATCTCCCGGGACCAGGCGATTCCAGCAGGTAGAGCATGTAAAACACTTAAGATGATACACATTGCCTTGGACCCTCATGACGAGTTTACTCGCAGGGAACAGACAGTCCACAAGCACTGCAAGCACCACTATTCCCAAATAACCTAATGTAGTTATTTCTGCAAAGGATCATGCTGCTGTTGGTGTAACAGGACGTGCCGATGTCACCCAGCTGCACCTGGCAGCAGGAGCACTGGAGGCACCGGCTATGCCAGTAGCTGTCCATAGCACAGAGCAGAAAGCGGTCTGCAATCTTGCCCCCACAGTTTGCCTACCGCTTCCAGGAAAGGGAGCCGGTCGTCACCAGGGGCGGCTGGGAGGTGCTGCCCGGATTCACCATGATCTGCTTTTCCCTTATCTTGCAATATTCCAAGAGGCGACGGCGGCGAAATGCGAGTGAAGCCGCTCGGCTTCCAGGGAAGGGATGCCTCGGCTGGCGGAGCTGGAGCGAGGGGGGAATGTTATCGCAGAAGCAGGAAAGGGGAGGAAGGGACTAAGGGCTGCCTTTTTTTTTTTTTTTTTTTTGAAACGCGCAGCTCTGAGGCTGGGTTGGAGGGGCCCGCGCTAGGTGGCTGGCGGCGGGGAGCAGAAGTGTCAGCCTCGGTCCTCGCGGTTCTTCTCCGCCTCCGGCTCCGCGCGAGCAGCTGCAGGAGCCCTCGGCCCGTGCAGCACGTCGCAGCGGCAGCAACTGCTGCCACACCTTCAGTTTTTTTCTAGCAAAAACTCTTCAGAATTGAAGGAAAACTTTGCTAAGTAAAACATTCTTACTTGGTTGAATTGGTTGGCAGTTTTTTCCTTTCCATACCCAAAAATTATAATTCCACAATCTGCTGCACCAGGGTTTTGCTGAAATATTCACTCATAGTCTTATGGGAATTCCTTTGTAATGAGTTGATTTTCCCTTGCTGCTTTTAAGGTTCTCTCTTTGTCTTTTGTTCAGCAAGTGAAAGTTGCTCAGTTGTGTCCAACTCTTTGTGAATCTCATGGACTGTATATTCCATGGAATTCTCCAGGCCAGAATACTGGAGTGGGTAGCCTTTCCCTTCTCCAGGGGATCTTAACCAACCCAGTGATCAAACCTAGGTCTCCCGCATTGCAGGTGGATTGTTTACCAGCTGAACCACAAGGGAAGCCCAAGAGTACTGGAGTGGGTAGCCTATCCCGTCTCCAGTGGATCTTCCAACCCAGGAGTTGAACCAGGATCTCCTGTATTGTAGATGGATTCTTTACCAACTGAGCTGTCAGGGCAGCCCTTTGTCTTTAACTTTGGACAATTTAATTACTGTGTGTTTCAATATGGATCTCTTGAGATTCACCTTCTCTGGTAATTTCTGGGATTTTTTGGATCTGGATGTCTGTTTCCCCATGCTAGGATAGTTTTCAGACATTATTTCTTTAAATAAGCTTTCTTCCCCTTTACCTCTTTTTCTTCTGGGACCCTTATAATGTGTATATTGGTCCACCTGATGTTGTTCCATAAGTCTCTTAAGCTAATTTCACTCTTTTTCAGTCTTTTTGGTTTTGCTGCCCTGATTGCATTAATCCCACTGTCCTATCTTTTAAGTTCACTGATCCTTTCTCTTAGTTGAGCCTCTTGTGGTGCCATCTCCATCCTTCCCTCTATAGCTGTCTGTCCCTTTCTTACAATGCCAAAATAGCAAATATTAAAGCCTCAAAATTAAATATTGTCAGTCAATATTGATTTAATTTTTCAGTTGAGTAACCAGTTTTTAAAATTTTGAAATATTTGACTCCTTAATGTTATTCTCAGCTGCTAAATTTAGAAGTATTTTCAAAGAATTCCCATATTTCAATTATATACAGTCCAAAGCCTTTGATGATGTAAGTATTTTGTTTAATTATTTACCTGTCTACCTTTTCTGACTGGATTGTGTGCTCTCTAAGGACAAGAACCAGATCACATTCATTTTTATGTCCTTATTGCTATCAGTGATTGGTACATTATAGGAGCTCAAAAAATGTTTGTTAAATGAACACATGTAATTTTCATAGGTGGGTTGTTTAGACTTTGTCTCTGAAAGCTAAATAAATTATTTACTTCTAGGTCTAGCATATTACTTTGACAAAACTTGATGATAAATTATTAATAGTATTAATTTTTGAGAGTGGCGGATCTAAAGCAAGCTTATTTTAGTAAGTTTAGAAGTTATTTGAACTATTATTCCATAGCCTCTTCCTAAGGCATATTTTCTAACAAATTGAGCATTGAAAAATTCTATCCTATGATTGATTAAATTTTATTTTTTTAGCTTCTTTATACAGATAGGAATTTCGTGATTTGTGCTCCAACTGGTTCTGGGAAAACTGTAGTGTTTGAACTAGCTATAACAAGACTGTTAATGGAAGTACCATTGCCATGGTCAAACATTAAAATTGTTTACAGTAAGTATCTGTATATTGAAAGAGTTATAATCATAATAATGAAAAACCATTGAGGTAAAAGTAAGAAATAAGTTCAAATTCAATACATAAGAATTATTATTTAGTTTCTCATACTTTTAAAATAAAGACATATCACATTTGGTCCTGTTAACATTGAATTCAAAACACATTTTCCCAGATTTCAAAACACATTTTCCCAGATTTCCCTCTACTCTCCTTTTTAAGATATATATTAAAATTTTTTTCATCAAAAAATTTATGTGCTTAGTCACTCTGTCATGTCATGATTCTGCAACCCTGTCAACTGTAGTCTACCAGGCTCCTCCGTCCATGGGGATTCTTCAGGCAAGAATACTGGAGTGGGTTGCCATGCCCTCCTCCAAGGGATCTTCCCAACCGAGGGACTGAGCCCAGGTCTCCCACACTGCAGGTGGATTCTTTACCATCTGAGCCACACGGGAAGCCCCCCAAATTTATACACATGGTTAAAAAAAGACAGTGATCATAAAGGGTGATAATTTCCTGCCTTACCTTTCTTCACTATTAATTACAATTTCCTGAACAATTTTATCTTGTTAGTTCTGCTCAGTGATTAACTTTATATTTCTGAATATGTTTATGTTATTAACTTTTAATTTATAAATATTAGGTAGCATCTAGATGTGTGCTAACTTTATTAACATTTGTGAAAATAATTTTTAAATTGCACTGACATTCAAAATGGATATCTTATATTGCAGTGGCACCAATAAAAGCCCTGTGTAGTCAGCGTTTTGATGATTGGAAAAAAAAATTTGGACCAATAGGATTGAATTGTAAAGAACTCACTGGAGATACAGTAATGGATGACCTATTTGAGATTCAGCATGCCCATATTATTATGACAACTCCAGTAGGTGTTATTTATATATATATTTTTGTTTTTTAGAAAATATCTCTTTCTCTTTACCATGAATAAAAACTAAAAGGAAATACAAAGTAGAAGAATGTATTTGCAATGTGAAGCAAACAAACAAAAAGTACTACTGTTCAGGGTATATAAGGAACAGTAACAAGTCAATTAGTAAAAGATAAACAACTAAAGGGAGTAAATTGGCAAAAGATATGGATAGGCAGTTTGTTATTGTGGACAACTTATAATCATACTTGTTGCTGTATTCTTTTATCCAAATATTATGTATTATAGAGGGAGGACCTTGGCAGAGCTTAAAAAGGGTAATTAGACTATAATTTTGAATTAAAGTTAAAAATAAATGGGGGTTCAGTTTTTTAAACACAATATTATCAAAATTCCTTAAGTCTCTTTGGATACTTTTAAGACATCAATATTAACTGGAACATTAATAACTAAAATATTGCCCATCATCTGTAATGTCATCTTAAAATTTTATCAATATCTTAATAATACTTATTATAATTCCTTATCATATTAAACCACTTGCATTTTTTTTTCCAGGAAAAATGGGATAGCATGACTAGAAAATGGAGAGACAACTCTTTGGTCCAGCTGGTTCGATTGTTTCTCATTGATGAGGTAATGAACACATTATTCACTTTCAGATATAAACACAAAGAGATGATTTGAATGGAAAGACTCTATACGTGCTTTATCCCTTCAAGGGGAAAATGCTTATTTTCTTAGGGAAGTGTGTTTAATATTTTTTTACATTTTAGTTGACTAGATAGATTTTTATTTTTAGCTAATGAGTCTTAATTTTTTCCTCAGGTACATGTTGTAAAAGATGAAAATCGTGGACCAACTCTTGAAGTTGTAGTCAGCAGAATGAAAACTGTGCAGTTTTTATCTCATGCTGTAGAAAATACCAACAGTATTATTCCAATGAGATTTGTGGCTGTATCTGCAACAATTCCAAATGCTGAGGATGTAAGCTAGAATTTTAATCTATCAGTTTTTTTTTTTATGGCTTAGTGAAATATTTAATCTTAGAGAAAAGTGAGGAGTTTTTTTCTATAATCACCTAACCAATTTAATTGGAAGGTATGTTGTGGAAAGTTATGGTTAGATCTCATAGATATGACAGTATTAAGACCATGAAATTTGGTTGAGTGGATTTAATAAAGTATGTTTGGTGCAAGTCCATTGTTTATTAGTATCTAAAAGTCATAATTTCATGGGTTTTAGACACTTCATAAGTTGACTAATATGATTGTTGTAATCAGCTGATTCTAGTTGTCTAGCAAATATGATAGAAAATAGAAATAATTAGTTGAATGATTGCCATCCACCTCCCCCATTTCTGTTTGCCTGGAATTGTCATAGGCACTCATGATAGATGCAAAAGTGAAAACATATAGACCCTGCTCTTCAGGAGAATCTCACAGTTAACAGGGTACACGAACAGGTAAAGAAATAATTGTGCAATATTATACTTTCTGTAACAAATACATGTCCTACTTTTTTCTTCAGTTTTTTGGCAAGCTTGAAAAATAGGACAGTCTCACTCTGCTTTCTCACTCCTGTTTATTTAACAGCCTACTTGTAAGGTGACTTGTTCCCTTAGCTAATTCTTAGAAGTTGTTTTCATAAAAGCTGCTATACAGTATTGTCTAATCTAGTGTAAAATTTTGCCTTTAACACAGTTAATCATTTTTATTTTTAAAATGACAACTTGTTTTGCTTATATTCAAGACTAATAGAGAAAATTTTAAAGTATGTATAAACAACAAAAACCCAGCATTTGTCCTTCTAGATGTTTTGATGAATTTATAATATGAATACTCATTTATGACTTGCATGCTACTTTTTAGTGTTTCCATGTCAATAAATGTTACATTCATTTATATTTCTACCATCAGCTATTTATCTGTAGTCTAATGCTGGATAGTGTAATGAAATTATTGTTATAAATTGTTATTATTATTTATAAATAGTACCTTATTTTAAAATTTTGTACTGCTTTGATTACTACTGAAGTAAATATTTTTAATATTTTAGGCAGTCACTTTAAGTTCTTTTTTTTTGCAACTTGCCAGGTCATAGACTTTGTCCTCTTTCACACTGGGATACTAAACTTTTATATTGATTTGTAAGCAGTTACTAAATATCAGTACTCTAATTCTTCAAACTCTCTTCCCCTTTGTGATAATCATTACTTCTGTGAACACCGTCTGTCTCTTTCTATAAGTCCTGTTCCTCAGTTTTTGCCTTTATCCTTGGCCTTCTCAAATTGTAAATTCGTGTTCTCATCCCTACCTATGAGAGCCTTGAAGATGTTTTAATAATTCCTTCCTATGCAATTAGAAACTCATTAATCTTCCTGTCAAAGAAACAGTTTCAGAGCAGAGCATGAAGCCTAACCAGTCTATGTGAAGTTAAGGATTGCTCTCCACAGTTCCAGAAATTAACTAAGGACTCTAGAGTTGAGTCTGAAATATGCTTTTGGCATTTCCATCTCACAAGTGTTTATTTGTTCTTTGTTTAGAAACGTTGTCAACCTTTGCCAGCCTATACCAATCATTACTTTGCTATATTCAGCTGGTATTCAGTATAACACAAAAGAAGTGTCAGCTATATCGGAGCATAGTTCTGAAAAATAGCAAAGAAGTTACAGTGCTACTGAGAAATTAAATTTCTTTGCTGAAATTAATTTTAATTTGGACTCTATAGGAGGAAAATAAAACAAAACAATAATAATTGAAAGTTTATCATGTTAAAAAGTTGGTGTAATCTTGAAACGCTGCTAATTGAAAATATTTACCAATATGTCAATTGAATAGTGTCTTTAAAATATGTAATATTGAAAAAGACTACTTGACTAAATATTTTTATACCTTGACTTTAAGGTGATCTGCAATTGGGCATTTTAGCCACAGAACTTTACTAGAAAAAAATTCATTGTGTGTGTTTCTGTCATTTAAAGATTGCAGAATGGCTTTCAGATGGTGAAAGATCTGCTGTGTGTCTGAAAATGGATGAGAGACATAGACCAGTGAAACTTCGGAAAGTGGTTCTTGGGTTTCCCAGCAGTGATAACCAAACTGAATTCAAGTTTGATTTAACCCTCAACTACAAAATTGCCAGTATTATACAAACATACTCTGATCAGAAACCCACACTTGTGGTATGAATTGTTGGTTGATTATTTTTTAATGCAGTGTTTAATTTTTAATATGATTAATATAAAAATTATTCATTCATTTTTAGTTTTGTGCAACAAGGAAAGGTGTGCAACAGGCTGCTTCTGTTCTTGTGAAAGACGCAAAATTTATTATGACTGTGGAACAGAAACAGAGGTATATTTAAAAATATTTTCTTGTATGTAGAAAGACTTTCAGGGATAACCTAAATGAGATGAGAAAACTGGGTTGACCTTTTCAAGTACGTGACTTTTCCAAGCCTGCTTCCTCATCTGTAAAATAAGGATAATAGTAATTTGGAGGATTAATAAGACAATGAATCTTAGTACAACTGTGATCCTGTCTTCTTTATTTCAAAGCCATATTTGAAAGATTATTCATATTTCTTCATTTTTTACTCACTTCCAATCCATCTGTTGTGATCTTTTACTAAAGCCAATCTTGTCAAGTCATCTCTCAGGAGCCTCTAACACATTTGACCACTCCCACCTTTTTTAAAAACACCAGTCTGTGTGTTGTCATGATTACTGTCTACCACGTTTCTTCCTGTTTTGCTTTCTACTCAGTCTAAGTCCCTTTTCACTTCTTCTACCTAATTGTTAAATGTTAACATTCTACTGTTTCTTTCTATCCAAGATTCTGTTACTAAGGTTTCTAAACTTGTCTAACATACCCAACATTTTGTTTACTTTGGTCTCCATAGATTTTTTTTAAAATAGTTTTTCTGCATAGCATGCATTTAAATTTAAGAATTTTTTACATTTTGAAAAAATTTAGTTAACTTCAGGGAGTTAATTGGTAGTATTCTCATAGTGAAAGTGTTTCCTGAGCTTTCGGGGGTCTTCCCTCTTTTTTTGGATGGTTTTATTTTTAACTATTCATTTCCTTATTTTCCCCAGTTTTATTGAGATACAATTGACATCTAGCACTGTATAGGGTATAAAGAATAATGATTTGACTTACATATAGCATGAAATGGTTACCACATTAAGTTTAGTGAATATTTGTCATCCATACCTGTAGATACAAAATTAAAGAAATAGAAATGTTTCATTTGTGGTGAGACTCTTAGGGTTTACTCTCTTAACAACTTTTATATATAACATGCAGCAGTGTTAATTATATTTATCATATTGAACATTACATCTCTAGTAACTATTTATCTTCCCCTTCATAGATCACAGCCTTGTTACAGTGAAGGAGTTTCTGTAACTTAATGAAACTATGAGCCATGTCATGCAGGGCCACCCAAGATGGATGGGTCATAGGGAAGAGTTGTGACAAAACTTGGTCCACTGGAGGAGGAAATGGCAGCCCACTCCAGTATTTTTGCCTGGAGAACCCCATGGACAGTATGAAAAGGCAAAAAGATATGACACAGAAAGATGAGCGCCCCCCACCCCACCCCAGATCATAAAGTAACTAGTATGCTACTGGGGAAGAGAGGAGGGCAATTACTAATAAATAGCTCTAGAAAGAATAAAGCGACTGGCCCAAAGTAGAAACAACACTCAGTTGTGGGTGTGTCTGGTGGTGAAAGTAAAGTCCAATGCTGTAAAGAACAAGGTTGCCTAGGAACCTGGAATACAGGTCCTTGAATCAAAGTAAATTGGACGTGGTCAAGCAGGAGATTGCAGGATTAAACATCTTAGGAGTAAGTGAACTAAAATGGATGGGAATTAGCAAATTTAATTTGGATGAGCATTATATGTACTACTGTGGGCAAGAATCACTTAGAAGAAATGGACTAGCCCTCAGAGTCAGCAGAAGAGTCCAAAATGCAGTCTTGGGTGCAATCTCAAAACAGACAGAATGATCTCAGTTCATTTCCAAGGCAAGCCATTCAACATCATAGTACTCCAAATCTATGCCCCAACCGCTGATACCGAAGAAGCTGAAGTTTAACAGTTCTATGAAGACCTATATCACCTTCTAGACTAACCCCAAGAAAAGACGTAGTTTTCATCTTAAAGGATTGGAATTCAAAAGTAGGAAGTCAAGGGATACCCAGAAGAACAGGCAAGCTTGGCCTTAGAGTACAAAATGAAGCAGGACAAAGGCTTACAGAGTTTAGTCAAGAGAACACACTGGCCATAGCAAACACCCTTTCCAAACAACCCAAGAGACAACTCTGTACATGGATATCAGCAAATGGTCAATACCAAAATCAGACTGATTATGTTCTTTGTAGCCAAAGATGGAGAAACTCTATAGAGTCAGTAAAAAACAAGACCTGGAGCTGACTGTGGCTCAGATCATGAGCTCCTTATTGTAAAATTCAGGCTTAAATTGAAGAAAGTAGGGAAAACCACTAGGCCATTCAGGTATGAACTAAATCAAATTCCTTATGATTATACAGTGGAGGTGACAAATACATTCAAGGGATTAGATCTAGTAGACAGAGTGCCTGAAGAACTATGGATGGAGATTCATAACATTGTACAGGAGACAGTGACCAAAACCATCCCAAAGAAAAAGAAATGCAAGAAGGCAAAATGGTTGTCTGAGGAGGCTTTATGAATAGCCGAGGAAAGAAGAGAAGCAAAAGGCAAGGGAGAAATGAAAAGATATACCTATCTGAATACAGAGATCCAGATAATACCAAGGAGAGATCAGAAAGCCTTCTTAAATAAACAATGCAAAGAAATAGAGGAAAACAATAGAATGAGAAAGACAGATCTCTTCAAGAAAATTGGAGATATCAAGGGAACATTTCATGTAAGGATTGGCATGATAAAGGACAGAACTGGTAAGGACCTACCAGAAGCAGAAGAGATTAAGAAGAGATATCAACTACCTCACGTATACAGATGATACCACTCTAATGGCAGAAAGTGAAGAGGAACTGAAGAGCCTCTTGATAAGGGTGAAAGAGGAGAGTGAAAAAGCTGGCTTGAAACTCAACATTAAAAAAACTTAAAATTAAGACATCTGGTTCCATCACTTCATGGCAGATAGACAGGAAAAAGTGAAAGCAGTGACAGATTTTATTTTCTTGAGCTCCCAAATCACTGCTGGTGGTGACTGCAGTCTTGAAATTAAAAGATGAATGCTCCTTAGAAGGAAAGCTATGACACACCTAGAAAGCATATTAAAAAGTAGAGACATTATTTTGCTGACAAAGGTCCGTATAGACAAAGCTATGGTTTTTCCAGTAGTTGTGCATGAAAATGAGAGTTGGTCCACAGAGGAGGCTGAGCAATGAAGAACTGATGCTTTTGAATTGTGGGGCTCGAGAAGATGCTTGAGAGTCCCTTGTACTGTAAGGAGATCAAACCAGTCAGTCCTGAAGGAAATCAGTCCTGAATATTCATTGGAAGGACTGTTACTGAAGCACAGCTCTAGTACTTTGGCTACCAGATTCAAAGAGCCAGCTCACGGGAAAAGACCCTGATGCTGGGAAAGATTGAAGGCAACAGGAGATGGAGATGGCAGAGGATGAGATGGTTAGATGGTGTCACCAACTCAATGGACATGAATTTGAGCCATCCAGGAGATAGTGAAAGACAGAGGAGCCTGATGTGCTGTAGTCCACAGAGTCTCAAAGAGTTGGACATGTCTTAGTAACTGAACAGCAACCTATTTATCTTATAACTGGAAGTTTGTGCCTTTTGACTACCTTCATCTAGTTCCCCTTCCCCACCATCTTTTTCCATGAAAATTTGTTTATTCCTTTTTGAAGTATAATTGACCATCAACTCTGTGGGGTCAGTGTTGCTGTTCTACAACAGAGTGATTTGGTGTTTTCTGTACATTTCGAGATGATCGTCATAATAAGTCTAGTGACGATTGTCATGATCGTCATGATGATCTGTCACTATATAAGGTAATATTGATACATAGTTATTGACTGTATTCCTGCACTTTACATTTTGTACCCATGACTCATATTTTGTAACTGTATGTTTGTTCTTTTTAATCTCACTTATACATTTGCTCTCCCTTTGCTCCCCCCTCCTCCCTGGCAACCACCTGTTTGTTTTCTGTATCTATTACTCTATTTTTATTCTATGTTTGTTCATTTGTTTTGTTTTTTAGATTCCACATATGAGGAAAATCATATAATTTTTGCTTTTCTCTATCTGACTTATTTCACTTAGCATAATACCCTCTAAGTTTATCCGTGTGGTTACAAATAAATGGCAAGATTTCATTTCTTTTTTACTACTGAGTAATATTCCACGTGTGTGTGTGTGTGTGTGTGTGTGTGTGTGTGTGTACCACATCTTATATATCCATTCATCTATTGTTGGACACATATTGCCTCCATATCTTGGCTATTGTAAATGCTGCAGTGAACATAGGGATGCATATATCTTTCTGAATTAAGTGTTTTTATTTTTGTTGAATAAATACCTAGGAATGAAATTGCTGGATCATATGGTAGTTTTATTTTAAAACTTGTGTGAAATCTCCATATTGTTTTCCATAGTGGCTGCATTTGTTTATATTCCCACCAGCAGTGCACAAGGATTCCCTTCCCTCCATATCCTCATCAGCAGTTGTTATTTGTTGTCTTTTTGATAATAGCCATTCTGACAGGTGTGAGGTGGTGTCTCATTGTCATTTTGATTTGCACTTCCCTGATGATTAGTGATGTTGAGCACCTTTTCTTGTCCTGTTGTCCATTTGTATGTCATCTTTTTTTTTTTTGAATGTCATCTTTGAAAAAAAAGGTCTATTCAGGTCCTCTTCCCTTTTAAAAATTGGATTATATAAGGGTTTTTGTTTTTGTTTTGCCTAGTGGTAAAATTAGGGACTTCTCAGTGTAAAAGTTAGATAGTCTTTACTTATTGAAGATGGTTTTTGAAAAATGATGTTATAAACATATTTTGATATCTGTAGTCTTCAAAATAATTAAGTAATACACTATCCAAGTTTTTGATGCTAATAGGAAAAACTCAATAATTTTGTGTTTTTTAAATAGGTTACAAAAGTGCACATATTCCATAAAAGATTCAAAACTGAGAGGTAGGTTTAGAGATAATTTATAAATCATATTTTCAGCTATAGATAAAAGGAACCAATTACTAATTAACTTTAAAAGTACATGACAGATGACATTTTTCTTTTGTAGATATCTTAATACATGGTGTTGCTTATCATCATGCTGGTATGGAACTGTCAGATAGAAAAGTAGTTGAAGGAGCTTTTACTATTGGAGATATACCAGTTCTTTGTAAGTAAACCTTTTTCTTGTGGATATTATAAGGTCTTTTGGAAAATATTTTAAGAGAAAAAAAGAAAAAACTCAGGTATTCTTACTTATTTCTGTTTTTCTTCCAAGAATCTAAGTTATATAACTACCCGTATAAATACGTGCTACAGTAAACTCTCTTGCAGTTTTAGTTCTTTATTATTTTAGCAAACACTGTGCAGTTTGAAAAATAGGAATTAGTAGTTTTTCAGCTTTAAGATATATTATTTTACATGGTGATGTTCTTTTCTTTCTTTTTATTCTAAATTTCCTATATATAAGTTTTTATTGTTATACATTTATAAAAATATATCTTTCATAAGAAAACTTTTACCTGAAACAATAAAGTTATATGACTTAAAAGTAATATTCTTTAATTTGATAGTTACTACCAGTACCTTAGCCATGGGAGTCAATTTGCCTGCTCACTTAGTGGTTATAAAATCTACAATGCATTATGCTGGAGGAATGTTTGAAGAATACAGTGAAACAGATATTCTACAGATGATTGGTAGAGCTGGTCGACCTCAAGTAAGTGACAGTATTTCACTTTTTGTAATTCATTTTAAAGACAATGTAAAAAGCAAAAAGAAATGTGTATTCTATGTTAAATGAAAGATTAATATTTCACATTTAGAGTAGGTTTAAAAATAAATGTAACTAAGAAAATCTACTACTATCATGGAGGAGTAGACGTAAAACAAGTCTCACCAAAAGTCCCACATAGCTCCCTTCACAAATCTCAAGTACTCCCTTCACTCCCTCTGAACTCCTTGTTGATGAATGATTGAGTTTGTGAATATATATGCTGTTACAGGGTTTTTGGGTTGGGTTTTTTTTTTTTTTTTTGGCTTTGGGGATTTTTTTGTTTTGTTTTGTTTGCTTTTTATACTGAATGGAAATGCCGTTGGCATTTTGGATGGGACTGTTTTTTGTTGCATAGGACATTGCAGAACATGTAGCATCCCTGGATCCTATCACAAAATGCCAGTAGTGGTCCCCAGATATTGTGACAATTAAAAATCAGCCCATATACATTACAAAACATGGCCTAATCTGACAAATTCTTGAATGAAAAAGTCATTCATATATGTACTAAGGTAAAATTTAGGAGGAATGTCTTCAGAGAATAACAAAATATTATGTTATACAAATTTATAATTTTTATAGGATAATTTAGATTATATGTGAATTACACCAAATCTTGCAGCTTTTAACCAGTTACCTAAGTTTGTTTTGGTTTTACTATTGCCAAAATTGTTATATTGAAACTAAAGTGTATTTTTATGTCTATATTATTGGGAGGATTTTAAGGTAAATTTTCAGTTAACATTCAATTCAGAAGCATTTTTAAGGTCTTTTTGACCTGTTATTTAAGACAGGCAATTGTTTAATATAAAATGAAAATCTTGAGTTATTGAAGAAAACTGGTATCAACATGTACTTTTCTTTATTAAATGTCTCCCTTTTTTTTTTTCTTCCAGTTTGACACTACAGCTACTGCAGTTATTATGACTCGGTTAAGCACAAAAGAGAAGTATATTCAGATGCTAGCTTGCAGTGACACTGTAGAAAGCAGGTAATATGTAAAATATTCCAAAAAATAATGTTAGTATGTCTTGTATTTTTCCTTTTAATAGATTAGGGATTTTCTAAGGCCATTTTCTTGGAATTTTTCAATAACCTAATTAGAAAGTTTGTTCTTTTAAGAAATTAATTGTTAGTAAAAGACAGTGTAATAGTTGTTTAGCATTGTTTATCAGCATGCAGTTGCATGTATTCTTGTTATAAAAGGCCAAATTAGTAATAAGAGGAATATAATTTTCACATCTTTAAAATTTGCATAATAATAGGAGACGGGTAACCTGAGACCTTTTAGTAAAGTCTTTGATTATCATACTCTTGGGGAAAATAGGATGTAATCTATTCCCCACCCTTTTTTTAAAGCAATGTTGTCTTCTAGAGTCATGGAGTAGAAAGAAATCTATAACTTTTGAAAAGTAAAACTGACATTAAGGTTTACTCGTATTTTTGAAAATTAACTTTTGTGAATTATTAAAGTAGCAATATTATTCAGTTATATTCAACTGTATCATTAAATTATTCAAATATTATTCTAAACAATGTTTTATGACATTGAAATACATATTACTAATGAAAAAAATTTTTTTTCCCCATTAGTTTGCACAGACATCTTATTGAGCATTTAAATGCAGAGATAGTATTGCATACTATCACAAATGTGAATATTGCTTTGGAATGGATACGATCAACCTTGCTTTATATCAGAGCCTTGAAAAATCCATCTCATTATGGTTTGTTACTTTGATTTTGAAAAGTAGTAATTTTATCAAGCCAATTGGGCCTATTTTTTACTAATAGGTCACAGAATAGATTATAGAAGTTAATAGGTAGCAGAAGTAAAAGTAACAACTATAACAAATACATTTAGAGGCAAGAGCAGACAAACATGAGAAATCTTTATCTGTTTTACTTCTAGTCCTTTAATAAGGCTTGAAATCAACACCGTTAAAGATAAACCTTTTAGAAAAAAATTGTCTCCAGTAAAAAGTTTTTAAATGCTTAGAACTATTTAAGATAAGTTAAAGGGCTTCCCTGATGGCTAAAATCAAAAACAGTTTTTGAATTTTGTCTGAACTGGTGTTCAAACCAAAATATATGGTAATACTGTTGCTGCTGGAATTTTCATCTTCCTTCTAAAGCTAATAACACCTGTGGTTATGTTGGTTCTAGAGGGTTCTTTTTTGTGGTAAAGATTATAAAATAAAAATACTTGGGATTGCAGAATATCAAATTAAAACCTGACTTGCTATAATACCATTCTAATTCCACAGGTTCAAAAGTTTCAGATCTGTAAAAGGAAAAAATACATGTAGTATTCCTATACAATAAAATTAACAAAAGAAAGCCAACTGATATTGAAAGGATTTCACAACAGTGGTTATTTCTATAGATCTTTAAGCCTTTTTTTAACTTTAAGGTACTTTTTTTTTCTATTTAAGATTTAGTTAGACTACTCTTTTCTAGTTAACTGGGGTATCAAAGTAAGCCTCTAAGGATGAATAAATCTCATTCTATTTTTAATAAATTTTCATAACTTATATAGGTTTTGCATCTGGATTGAGCAAAGATGGAATTGAATCAAAATTACAAGGTTAGATGCATTTCCTTCTAAAAAAATTATATTCTGTAAATTTTAATGAAAAGGTCTAGTTATTATGAAAATAGGAATAGTACAGTAAAATATTTCTTTAAATTACTTTATTTGCAGAAAAAATATATAGATTTCTTTTTTCACAGGTAAATAAAGCTTTGCACATACACTTTTTTTTCTGAATTAATCTATTAATTTTATCAGAATATCTTCCTTTGTATGACATGTTAATTTATTTTTAAAAATGATCCTGGTCTTTGGAAATGTTGCCTATAGATATACAATTTTATTATTTATTTTCCTTTTCTAGTTTAATTTTAATTGAAAATATAAGCCTAGCTTGATTATGGGCTTCTTATCCCAGTCTGTTCTAATGAAGTATTCCTGTCAAACCTCAGTTTTAGTTTTCAGTTAATTTCATTATCTCATTTTTGAAATGAGTATTTTCATTCCTTCATTTTTGAACTCAGTATTTCATTACATATCTTTGAAAATATCAGAAGATTGTTGAGCATTTATTAGGAGTAGAAATTGTTGCCTCTACATTGTACTGAGACTGTCTTCCAGTAAAAGAAAAAACTGTTAGATCCCTAAAAATATTTAGCCAATTTTAATTTATTCTCTACTTGTATATACACATATGGCAAATAAAAATTCAGAGATAAGGATGAAGTAGTAAAATTATCATTCTTAAAGAATAAATATATTGTTAAAAAATGCTGATAAGCGATAGCTTACATTAATAATGCTGCTGTTGAGAAACAGATCTGTAAAATAGTTGTATTATGCTTTCTGTGTTGACTAAATTTGAAATGGAGTTTTAAAAGCGTATTTTGTTTTTATCAAAATGATCAAATACACATGAAATGAGAAATACTTCATGAAATATTACCAAGAAATATCTTGCTATATTCTGGTAACTGTAATGATTTAACTTTTCTTAACTATTGGTAACAGTTCATATTTGTCTTATTTTCAGTTATTATAGAGTGGCTAATTTTTCCCTATAATGAATAGCTCAATTTATTATGTAACTGGATAGAATGTTTTAGTTTCCTTGGAGGTGTGCCTTAAATTTCTTAGGAAGGATCCTTAGCATGGATTATGCTGTTTCCTAAATTTGGTTATATTTTCTTGCTCTGTATTCTCCAGTAGCTTTACCAATCTGTGCGTTTGCTAAACACTTTAGTCGTGTCCGACTCTTTGTGACCCTATGGACTATAGCCAGCTGGGCTCCTCTGTCCATGGAATTCTCCAGGCAAGAATACTGGAGTGGGTTGCGGGGGCCTCCTCCAGGGGATCTTCCTGACCCAGGATCAAACCCACATCTCTTAGGTCCCCTGCGTTGGCAGGAGGGTTCATTACCACTAGCACCACCTGGGAAGCAGCTTTTTACCATCACACTGAGAATAAAATGCAAACCTTCACCACAAAGTCCTGTTTGATATCCCCTTGCCTGTACCCACATCAAGCTGTTCCCCTTCAGGTCCTTGCACTCTCTTTATTCTTGGAACACATCTCACATTTTTACATAGCCTAAACCTTCAATTTCATTCAGGTCTTTTTGAGGATTAAATGAGATAATACAAATAAATCATTTTAAGTTGTAAATGTTATCACTTGAGTGTTATTTTTATTATTTTTACTGTTAGAAAAATTTTTCAGTGTATTAGGTGGCTCTTTTGTTTAAATAAGATTTTTTCATTTGTTTTGTTTTTACCACTTAAGTAGGGACTACAGTTCTTCCCAGAAAAATTACACAGAAACACAACTACAGAATATTTAATAATAAATTCTGTTTTTTGTTGCTTCTTTATTTTACTAAAGTTAAAATGTGTTTTTTACAATTGAACAGAATTGTGTTTGAAGAATCTGAATGATTTGTCATCTCTGGACCTGATAAAAATGGATGAGGATATTAATTTCAAACCAACTGGTAATTTTTTCATTGTTGTTAGTAAATTTAACAATTAAGACTAAATTGAAATATTTGTTCCACTAAAATTTAGATGATGGTAAAATTAAATTGTGGTTTCAGTTCTCAACAGGGTATCATCATTATTAGCATGATAAATTATGAGTCCTATTTATAAGATTATAGAGCTGCCTTTTTGACAGGCATGAAATTTGTGTCCACTAACTTTGGTGACTTTTAGCAGAGGATTGAAAAGTTCAAATCTTTGGGTTGCTTCAGTCCCATTGTAACTCTTGTAGCTAAACTTTTGCCAATTCTTACTTATTCAAACAAGGCTTATAAAGATGGTTACTTGGGGTGCCTTCTCTTTCTCTCTCTGTCTCTGCCTCTCTCTTTTTTTGTGTGTGTGTAATAAAGTTTTATTAAAGTATAAAGGAGATAGAGAAAGCTTCTAACATAGACATCAGAAGGGGGTAGAAAGAGTTTGATTCTATATAGGGTATAATAGAAGCAATAAAGAATGTTTTGTAGTTTTTAGCACACATGATTAGAAGTTTCTTGGGGAAAAATATTGACTTCATTATAACGAATTAATCTTTTTTAAAACAGAGAGTTTGCCTAATAAAAATTGGGAAGCATAGAAAAGTTTGAAAAAATCAATATATGACTATCTAGCATTTCATGTCTCCTTCTATTTTTAAATGCATTTTTCTGTACTTGCAACCATACCATAGCAATGTATGATTTTGTGTCATGTCTTTATTTGTATAAGGTTTTTAAAAACAATTTACCTCCCTAACTTTCAGCCCTAGATTTATAACATTTTTTTTCTTCTCCCATGGTCCTCATTCTGGTAAATCTAATTTGTTTGTGACAATTACCTTCTTTGTATTCTAGGATGTCTCACTGAGGAGGCATGAGAATCACTAATATAACTTCTTCCTTTTTTATTTTTAACCCTGTCACTTTATTTTTAAAATATTTTTATTGGCATATAGTTGCTTTACAATGTTGTATTTCAGTTTCTACTGTACAGCAAAGTGAGTCAGCTATACATATACATATTAGTATATTCCCTCTTTTTTGGGTTTCTTTCCCTTTTAGGTCACCACAGAGTACTGAGTAGAGTACCTCCTGTGCTATACAATAGGAGGGATCACTAATATAACTTCATCATCTATTCTTTATATACTTTAACTCTCAAGAATCTTATTCCCACTGTCATTCTTTCCCTGTGGAACTTCTTGAATCCACTGATACCATTTCTTCTGCCTTTAAACATACCTAATAATTGATATACTATTTGCTGTCTTTCTTCATCAATGAATACTACTTGATTAATTTTATTCTTTTTAACTTGCTTTTAATTCTCTTTTTTTGCTTCTTTAATGAATTTCTGTTTGCTGACTTTTTTTGCCTTACAATGGGCTTCTTAAACATGCAGATGTTGGACCTTTATTTTCAGTTTATGATAATTTTTTTGAAAACATAATTTACCTTCACAGCTTAAGCTATAGTCATTATGTAATTGTGGTTTTGATCTTGGTCTTTCACCTTTACTGTAACATTTGACCATTAATTTTCTATTGGAAATCTTTTCTTACATATATGACATGAAATTTGACACTCAGAAGCATATAGCCATTAATTTGACCTGGAATACTGTACAATGATATGAACATAAAATATTTGTTTCAAATACCTGGATTTCAGTTCTGTTTCTGCTACTATGCTAGCTGGGACCTTAAACTCACTAAGCCTTAGTACTAATACATATCTGCAAAATAAAAATATATATTACAAGAGTATATAATATATATATTTACCTTATTAGGTTGTTATGATGATCAAATAGGGTAGTGAACATTTATAGGAAAAAAAATTCTGAAAACATGAGTTATTGCTCTCTTTTGTCCAATGTTAGGAAAATATCTCTACCTGCCCCTCTGTCTCAATAGCCTAACCAGTTTGTTAAGCCTAAAATTATAAAATGTTTGATGTCTTTGGTTTCTCTTTCACTCCTCACTCATTGCATGTCTAGGCAGGATGTGTCCAAAAGGACAATCCAGTCTTGGAGCTGAAAATATTCCTTATCACATAGCAGAGTAATGTTTCCTAAGTGTGGTTGGGTTAACTACTTACTCTCAAAATCATCTGAGAGTGCTGTTATGTTAAAAATGAAACTAATGAGCCCTACTCCAGACTTAAAATCCTCAACTTCTAGGAGTAAAACCTGGTAATTTAGATTTTAAGCTTGAACCCTGGATGCATTTTTGCACATAAAATTGAGAACTACTGCCCTGAGAGTGATATTTCAATAAATAATATAGTGAAAATCTATTCAGATCTTTGTGTCATACTCACAGTTTATCTCAGTGTGTATTCTGAGGGTGTAGGGAAGAGATTCCAAACTGAAATAGAGAATGCAGTTTTACTCTAAATCTTCTTTAGGAGATTCATGGGGTTCAATGGCATATTAAATGTGCTAAGAGGAAAAATAGTTAGCCTAGGATTTTTACATTTTTATTTGCCCAGAGAAATGTTCTAAATGGAATATCCATTAATATTGCAAAGAACACTAATGTTCTATCAGTGTTCAGTGTATCAATTCAATGTTAATGTTATCCAGAAACATCCTTACAAACACACCCAGCATAATATTTGACCAAGTATCTGGGCAGCCTATGGCCCAGTTAAGTTGACACATAAAATTTAGCATCACAGCAGCTTAACATAAAATATACTTTCTAGCTGAATGCAGCTGAATTGTCAGAAGAATTATTGTGCATGATGCCCTTTTACCTACTCCTCTGTGCTGAGGTTGGTTATATATTCTGCTTTGAAAACACATATTATGCAATTCGCAATCATTGGATATTTTGTCCTTTGTGTTTATTAACTCAGCATACTCAACTCTTGTTACACCTTAAACCATTCAGTTACTTTAAACACACACAAAGTGTTATATATACATGAATGTACTTATTTCTTTATGAGGAATTTAACATGTATTTTTAACTGTGCTAGTATTTTTATTAGGGTTATTTAGGTTAGTTCTTTTGTTACAATGTTGTATGAATTTGTTGTTTGCCTCAATACTTTTTTTCCATAAGCGTTGTTATTTTTAGTATGCAGTTTTATACGAGAATTTATAGGAATGCATATATTATATATTTATAGGAAATAAAGGTTTACATAAAAATATAGGAATACTATGTATTTATTTAAGGATAAGAATTTTTTGGAGAAGGAAATGGCAACCCATGGAGAAGGAAATGGCAACCCACTCCAGTATTCTTGCCTGGAAAAATCCATGGACAGAGGAGTCTGGCAGGCTGAAGTCCATGGGATTACATAACTGAGCACGTGTGCACGAGGGTGGAGGGAGATGGGTTGGTAGCAATAAACTGGTAGAACTAAAAAATAAAAATAAATAAAAATAAATAAAAAAGAATTTTTATTAACTGATTTGTAATAGTTTCGTTATCAATCTGTTGTATTTTCTAATTTCCACTGTTTCTTCTTTGACCTATGGATTATTTGGAAATCTGGTTTGTAACTTCTGTACATCTGATGGTTTTCTAATTATTTTTCTTTTCTAGTTTCATTGTCACTGTTCTTGATATGTGATACAGTTGCTTTGTATCAGATAATGTTCTCTGTATGATTTCAGTCTTTTGAGATTTGTTGAGACTTGTTTTATGGACCCATATGTGGTCAGTTTTTATAAATATTTTGTGTGTGCTTATTCTTTTGGTTTTAAGTGCCCTCCCAGATAAATATCATGTTAGTTCTTTGATGATTAGTAAAAGATATTTCATGTATTTCATTTTTCTGATTTGGTTGCCTTCAGCAGAGGGGTTGGTTCATAATTACTTTGTTGTTGTTGTTCAGTTCCTCAGTCATGTCCGACTCTTTGTGCCTCCATGGACTGCAGCATGCCAGGCTTCCTGGCACCTACCGAACTGGGGAATTCATCTTTCAGTGTCATATCTTTTTGCCTTTTCATACTGTCATGGAGTTCTCAAGGCAAGAATGCTGAAGTGATTTTGCCATCATAATTACTAAGCCTACTGTTAATGTGGGTGGATGCTCTTTGCATATTATTTCTAATTAATTCTTTTTTATGACTTCATGATCCTTTGTTTTACTATTATTTTCTTTTATCTGTTTGTGTATTTTTTGTATTAAATAAGTCTGTATGTTCCAGTAATTCTGCTTCTTGCTTTTGCCTTTTTAATTTGTAATCATAATACTCAAGTCTCTAGGTATTTTTATCTATATGCTTGTGTTCTTGTCTGGGTTTTTAGCTCTTCTGCCTGCTAATGTATATGGAAGGAGAGCTCAAAAGACCATGTCTTATTTTGTGCAAATTTAAGGATTAACAACCTTATGAAAATGGACAGTAACTGCAAGAGGCACAGAAAGTCATTAAACTGGGATGCAAATCTTAACCTCTATGAAGGAGAGAGAAGGAAGGAAGAAGGAAAGGAAGGAAAGATAAAAGGAAGGAGAATTCTGTCCTGCATTGCAGTCCTAAGACCATTTGGCAAAGTTGATGGGGAATCTTTAATTCAAAGTTGCCCATCCGAGGAGTCCCATTAAGGTCTACCTTAATATTCCTGCCATGCTCAGTCATTTGTTTGGAGCACCTCATGAAAAGTGTGATCTTGGTGTGTACATATGATAGATTCGTAACATAGCAGCCGGGACCATCCATTAGAGCCCTTCTTGCAGGAGGAGATACGAGAGGTGCATTCTCATCACCTCTAGTTCCCTTCCTCACTCCAACTCTATGACTTCTACTTTGACATACATATGTTTGCTACTATGAAAATACTTATCATTCAAAAGCTATATTGATAGTGAGTTGTCTCTTTATTTTCTCTCTTCACGTGCAAATCTTTTAAAATTCTTTCCATTCTGTCTCCCTTGACTGATTTTCTTCATAGTCATTTCTAGGTTATTTATATACCTTAGCTAGGTAACTTTCATTCTTACTAATCAGCCAGCAAATATAAGCCTTTTCTCAAAAACTTTCATTTTCTCCAGCAGGGAGATACTCTATAGTAATTTATAAACATCTAAGAAGGGGCTTCCCAGGTGACTAGTGGTGAAGAACCCACCTGCCAATGCAGGAAACATAAGAGACAGGGGTTCGATCCTAGGTCAGGAAGATCCCTTGGAGGAGGGCATGGCAGCCCACTCCAGTACTCTTTGCCTGGAGAATCCCATGGACAGAGGAGCCTGGTGGGTTGCAGTTCGTAGGGTCACACAGAGTCAGACAACAACTGAAGCAACTTAGCACGACACAGCGCAGGATGAGAGGAGCATGGCTCAGGTGGTAAGCAATCCGCCTGCAGTGCAGGAGACCTGGTTAGATCCCTGGGTTGGGAAGATCCCCTGGTAAGGGAATGGCTACTTACTCCAGTATTCTGGCCTGGAGAATCCCATGGACTGTATAGTCCATGGGGTCACAAAGAGTTGGACAAGACTGAGCGACTTTCACTTTCAAATATAATATATACTAGTTCTCTTGGTAGTCATATTCTCACTGTCTCACACACAGCTCTTAGAATATCACTTTTATGAACCACTGCATTACTCACATTTTGGGTGAACATGTTCACTAGACTCCTAACTGAGAAAGTAGCTACTCCTGAGGTTAAGTTCTGTCCACTGTACCTTGTTCCTGATGACTCTAAGTGATGGAATGTCACACTCTTTATTCTTCAGCAAAACCTGTAGCACATAGGTAAATATTAGACCTTTCCTTGAGAAGCAGTATACCATTTTCCTCTTCTCAGCTGTTTTCTGTGTGTTCACTGAAATTCTTTGTGCTGTTTTTGACAACTTATAATTGAAGCCAGTAACATTTTAAGTGAATTCCATTTCATCAATTACTTATCCTCACTCTGCCCATCCTCCTACCCTCAGCCAAGCTAATGTTTTATTTCCAAAACAATTTAGTTTCAAATTCCAGTTTCATTAAAATAATGCTCAAGAATTTTCAGTGGTCCTCTGTTATTTTACAAATCAGAACCAAAATCTAAGCTCCTTTAATAGCATTTCAGGCATCTTTCAGAGTCTCCATATTCTATCACTCATCATGTTTTGATAATAAAAGTAGGCAACATTTATTTAATGTTAAGCACTGTGTTAAGTACTATGTGTATATTATTGCATTTATTTGTCTTCATGATAAACATATGAGATGCATGCTTCTATCATTCCCCTATTACTTTAAGAAACTAGTAACCTGCACATGATTACCTAATAACTAGTAAGTGGTAGCTCAAGTATTTCAAGCAAGTCAGTTTGACCTGAATTTGTAGTTGTATGTTTATTAAGCTATATCTCTCTTTAGAGTATTCTAAAGATAGTCTTTTTAACTTTACTCTTTTGATAAACAAGTCTTGTTCTTTCCTGAGGTCATAATGGCTGTATTTCTTTCTGCTAAGGCCTATAGCTTACTTTAAAATGCTACTCAAAGCCCATTTTCTGTAGAAGGTAATCCCACACTGACCATTCTCTTAGGCTTAATCTCCTCAGTACATAAGTTGGTATATGTAAACATTATTATTAACTTAATTTTGTCCTCTAGTCTAGCTATTTCACATGTGGCTGTCTCCCCAGCTAAACTGTAGCTTCCAGAAACTGTTTTCTAGATTTTTCGGTGTCTTTTCTACCTGATGCTATTAAAGGCACAGTAGAGATGCTAAAGAAATGTGTGTTAAACTGATGAAAATGGAAGTTGTATCAGCTGACTTGGAATGTTTATTTTTCCATCTCTCTCTACAGAGGCAGGAAGATTGATGGCTTGGTATTATATCACATTTGAGACAGTGAAGAAATTTTGTACAATCAGTGGAAAAGAAACTTTGTCAGATCTGGTAAATTAATTTTCACAAGAAAATAAGTATACAATGATATAGTATAAAATAATATTGGGGGAAACGACTAATTTGTAGATCTCCTACAATTTAAGAATAAATGAGCAGAAAAGAAAGCATTTCTAGTAGTGCTTATATTTTTCCTCCTTATTTGCCTTTAATTATGGAATATTAATTAAATTTAAATGTGTAATATTACTCCCTAGACTATATTTCCATTAGCATCTTTGTATTAGGGCTAAGAAAATTTATATACATACCCGAAGAAAGGATAGCAACTACCTTTCAACTTACGTGATAATTCTGATTACGTTGGTAGTGGCCACCAAGTATAATATGTTGAGAATGATTCCAAGATGGTGTGGCATGATATATTAGGAAAGTCTGCCATGAATGAAAGACACATGCCTGTTACTTGCAACTCTTCCCTAAATCCTTTGCATCAGGATAACAATAACAGTAGAAAGAGAATGGTATTGATGATAGGCCAGAAAAAAGAACTAATTTTGGAGAAAATGGGAAGTAAAAACAAGCTATCCTAAAATATTGCCAGTGGGGTACCTTTGTAGCAGTGAATAGAAGCATAGTCATATTTTTGGCACCTGTAACTATATTGCTTCTTCCTTCCTTAACTGGGGATATGAACATGAAACATGACTTTTATATTTAAAAGTCATTTAAATTCTCAAATTTAAACTTTTTATTTAAAATATCTAAGTTGATTATTGCAATAAGATTATTATATTGATACTAAAAATTGTACAAAAATTGATGAGTAGAAGGCTTGTATTTTCATGTGAATACTCTTCTAATTTACTTTTTATTGAAGTATAGTTGATTTACAGTGTTGTGTTGAATGTTATTCTTAACTGAGAAGAAATCAAGTTAACTTTAACCTATCTGATTTTGAGATCTGTAAGTGTAAAAGAGAATTAGAATTAGAAAAGGTTCTAGTTTCATTTTACAGGTGTGAGAACTCAAAGCAGAGTGCTTTGCTCAAAATTATCTGGGAGAATTAGGTAGGTTCTAGAATACAAATTTCTTTATACCAACAGCATTCTTTTTTATTAAAAACTTATCCTCAGTAAGTATAACAATTTGCAAACTATAGAAACCTGAACAATAATATAATAGTAGTAATAGTGATAGTAATGAAATCTTCATTTATTGAGTGCTTATCATGTGATATATGCTAGGCTGAATATTTTAAATTTCATCTTGTTAATCTTTACAGTCTTAGTGCTATAGTCCCAGTGTGTAGCAGAGTTTGGCATACATAACAGGTGTTTGTAAATATTTGTCAGTGAATGAATGAATCCTTAAAGAAGCAACATGTATAAGGCAAAATGTGCTAAATGTGATGTCCCAAAGCAGCATTAAAAATAAATAAGTACAGAAAAATAAATGAGAGAAAAGAAGTAAAGAATAGACATAACCAAATGAACAAATGCTGAAATTTTATAGGTCACAATGATAGCCAGCTGCAAGGAATTTCTAGATGTACAATTAAGAATAAATGAAAAGAAAGCATTGAATACTTTGAACAAAGATCCAAATCGGGTAACTATCAGGTACAGAAATTAAATGTTTAAAATAATTTTTAAAAAGGTTTCATTCAGCTAAAATAAGTAATAATAATAAAAGTTTGCCTTGTTTATTTCCAGATTTCCAATGGAAGGAAGGATTAAAACAAGAGAAATGAAAGTAAATTGGTAAAGAAAATTAATTGTGTTTTTTTTCCATTTATTTTTATTAGTTGGAGGCTAATTACTTTACAATATTGTAGTGGTTTTTGCCATACACTGACATGAATCAGCCATGGATTTACATGTGTTCCCCATCCCGATCCCCCCTCCCCCCTCCCTCCCCATCCCATCCCTCTGGGTCTTCCCAGTGCACCAGGCCCGAGCACTTGTCTCATGCATCCAACCTCGGCTGGTGATCTGTTTCACCCTTGGTAGTATACTTGTTTCAGTGCTATTCTCTCAGAACATCCCACCCTCACCTTCTCCCACAGAGTCCCAAAGTCTGTTCTGTACATCTGTGTCTCTTTTTCTCTTTTGCATATAGGGTTATCGTTACCATCTTTTTAAATTCCATATATATGCATTAGTATGCTGTATTGGTCTTTATCTTTCTGGCTTACTTCACTCTGTATAATGGGCTCCAGTTTCATCCATCTCATCAGAACTGATTCAAATGAATTCTTTTTAATGGCTGAGTAATATTCCATTGTGTATATGTACCACAGCTTTCTTATCCATTCGTCTGCTGATGGGCATCTAGGTTGCTTCCATGTCCTGGCAATTATCAACAGTGCTGCGATGAACATTGGGGTGCACGTGTCTCTTTCAGATCTGGTTTCCTCGGTGTGTATGCCCAGGAGTGGTATTGCTGGGTCATATGGCAGTTCTATTTCCAATTTTTTAAGGAATCTCCACACTGTTCCCCATAGTGGCTGTACTAGTTTGCATTCCCACCAACAGTGTAAGAGGGTTCCCTTTTCTCCACACCCTCTCCAGCATTTATTGCTTGTAGACTTTTGGATAGCAGCCATCCTGACTGGCGTGTAATGGTACCTCATTGTGGTTTTGATTTGCATTTCTCTGATAATGAGTGATGTTGAGCATCTTTTCATGTGTTTGTTAGCCATCTGTATGTCTTCTTTGGAGAAATGTCTGTTTAGATCTTTGGCCCATTTTTTGATTGGGTCACTTATTTTTCTGGAATTGAGCTGCAGGAATTGCTTGTATATTTTTGAGATGAATCCTTTGTCTGTTGCTTCATTTGCTATTATTTTCTCCCAATCTGAGGGCTGTCTTTTCACCTTGCTTATAGTTTCCTTTGTTCTGCAAAAGCTTTTAAGTTTAATTAGGTCCCATTTGTTTATTTTTGCTTTTATTTCCAATATTCTGGGAGGTGGGTCATAGAGGATCCTGCTGTGATTTATGTCGGAGAGTGTTTTGCCTATGTTCTCCTCTAGGAATTTTATAGTTTCTGGTCTTACATTTAGATCTTTAATCCATTTTGAGTTTATTTTTGTGTATGATGTTAGAAAGTGTTCTAGTTTCATTCTTTTACAAGTGGTTGACCAGTTTTCCCAGCACCGCTTGTTAAAGAGGTTGTCTTTAAGAAAATTAATTGTTAAATGTCTTAAAATACTGATTACTTGTCCATGATTCATATTTATGAAGGTTTTTTATAAATTGAAAACATTTTAAATTTGTTTTCCTTAATACAAAGAAAGAACATTTACATAAGAATGAGGAGTCGGAATGCAGATGTAAAATTAATTTCTCCAAACTCTGTCTTTAATTTAAAAAGATAATTTGTGAATTTTTAAATCAACAAACATTGAGAGTGTGATCTGTTGAGGCATGGTAGACAATAGAAAGAAGATGTGCTTCTCATCCGCAAGAACTTTCAAGTTGGCTTGAATGAGAACCATGTGTATAAAAATAATGGGCAGTATGAAAACACATGTAGTAAATATCTGTAGAACAATAGTGATGTTCTTGGAAAGATATATTAAAAGAAATAACCTGAGTAAAGGCATGCATATGTGATAATGGGGTGACTGTTCTGCCAGGAATGGGAAGTCTGTATAGAGGAGAGTAATTGGAAGAGTGAACTAAAATGATATTGTAGCTTGTAATAACTTTACTCAGTTTGCAATCACACAAGCAATGATACTTTTTCTGCTATATCAAGTGCTTGGTTTTCTGAGTAGTTATATCTTAGTGTTAAACAACTTGATTTAGACCATGTGACTTAAAGTAAAAATGGTTTTTTTCATGGGGCTCAATAAAACCAGTTGGCCAAAGAATTTCCTTTTGTCTCCTTAGCTAAGGGAGGTCACTCTTTCTCTAGGATACTTCCTAAAGTCTTATTAAACTTTATTTCCCAAATACCTTGACATCTCAGAAACAAACTTCTCACTGTTGTATACTACTCATCAGGCAGATCTACAGCTTGGAGGGCAGAAATTAGTGTTCTGTTTCTTAGCCATATTTCTCTAGAAATTTAAATATCCCTAGAGATCATGCAGAACTTAGAGATCATGTACCCCAATCCTCTCATTTTACAAATGAAGTAAGTGATGCCTAGGTAAGTTGTGACTTGCTTGAGGTTATGGTGCTATACTGAGGGCAGCTGTAGAATTAGAATCTAGGTCTCCTGAGTCTCACAATGGATTTCACAATATACCCTGTTGCATTAACTAATGAGTCAAATTAAATCAAGGTATTTTTACACAAGCATCTTGTTGGGAACACTATATTTGTAATTTTAATGCTTTCACTTACCTTGCCTTGGATTGGATCATGCATTCTTTTGATTAGGACTGTCAGATTCTTAAAATTCATGCCTTTATAATTATTTCTATATGTATCATAGGGCTTCCCAGATGGCGCAAGTGGTAAAGAACCCACCTGCCAATGCAGGAGATGTAAGAGATCGGGTTTGATCCCTGAGGGTCAAGAAGATCCCCTGAAAGAGGGCATGGCAGCCCGCTCCAGTATTCTTGGCTGGAGAGTCCCATGGACAAATGAGCCTGGAGGGCTATAGTCTATAGGGTTGCAAAGAGTCGACACAACTGCACACATATGTATCATAAATTAGCTTGGCACACATGCTTGGCACACATGCACACATATGTATCATAAATTAGCTTCCTTTTGTAATTTTCCACTTTATGTCACTACTTGATATGACTAGGAAGAGTGACTGGCTGGGGGGTATTTTCTTAATCTAAAATGTACAGTCTTTTGGTGGGTAATGAAGGCTAATATATACCACTTTCATGTCTCTCATATTCTTATTACTTTGCTGAATTTCAGATTGGTTCTTTTATAGGCAGGTGTTAATCCTCTTAATTTAAAAATTTTATCCTTCAACTTTCTGCCCTTTATTGCTGTTTTTTAATTTTTCATAATTCTGAGGTCTATCCTCTTCAGCATTAGCTCTGTTTTCTTTAATTGGTATTTTTCAATGAACTTATAGGATATATTTCCAAATCAGTGATTTCTTTTCATATTTGTTTCTTCTTATATAATTCTTATATCAATTACCTATATAATAAGTAATGCATGGATTCATTTTTAAAGATTCAAAATTAAAATTTATAAAGCAAAAAATCAGGTCTCCTTTGACCCCCAGAAGTAACTATTATCAGTAGTTTTCTGTGGGTCATTCCAATTTCCTTTCTATTTATTTAGTACATATATATTTAATATGTGCTAATAGACATGTCTGTATATAAAAAGGTCTTACTGTAATTATTGCTCTTGTGATATGAAAATTCTGTATCAGTACCTCCACATATTAACCTCATTTATTTTAATACCAGTGTGTATTTTAACAGCAATGTATTCTATAGTATGAACATACTGTAATTTTTAACCATTCTTTTATTGATGAAGAGTTAGGTGGCTTATAAATTTTTGTTATTACAAATAAGGCTGAAATGAACTTCCTTGTATTTATGTCATATTTTTCAAGAATTTCCAGGTGAAAGGGTATACATGAGAAGATTTAATATTTAATGCAAATTGCATTCAAAAAGCTTCTCTTATTTACAGTTGCCATCCATATTGTAAAAAGAATGATTTCCATACATCCTTCCAATACTTGTTTTGTATATTTGAAGTTTTGTCAATCTAATGAGTAAAAAATTATATTAAAAAATTTTCAAATCTGTATTCCTGTCTTTTTGCCTTGCTATCCCACACATGACTTCTATTTCAAGGTCATCTCATTGTCCATAATGACTGCTAGAGCTTCAGCCATTTATTACACTTGAATATCCTTTCTCTTTTCAGTAGGTTTCTTGAAAGTCTCAGATAACACTTTCACACTGAGTACATGGCTACAGCCAAGTGCAAAGGAGACAGAGAAATGTCTTGTTATTAGTGTGCCTTTATTAAAATTAGGATTCTGCTATTAAGATGGAAATAGAAAACGAATGTTATGTATATAAAGCAGTCTGCCACATATCCTAAGATCATAGGATTTTTCCTGTCATCTCTTCTAATACTTTAAAATCATTTGATTTTTATCTGAAGGCTTCTCATAGGTTTGGAGTTAATTTTTATGTATGATATGAATTAGGAATTTAATTATATTTCATCCCTGAAAGACAGTCAGGAGTGTTTAATAAATATGTTGTCTTTCTCTCTCTGCCTGTTGATTTGGAATGCCATCTTCACATAAACTAAATTCCTAAGGGTCTCATTCTGGATACTTACTGTTAGTCTGTTTATTTTGTTGCTGTGACACTACCACATTGCTTTACTTACTACCATTTTATTGCATGTTTTGTTATCTGGTGAGGCAAGTCCCTTCTTACTGTTCTTTAAAAAACATTTAGAATATTCCTGCATTTTTCCTCCCTATGAACTTTAGAATCAGTTTGTCAAGATCTAGGAAAAGGCCTTTTGAAATTGGTTTTATAGATTAATTTTTGGAAGAATTATTCTTTCTCAGTACTGAAATTTAAAAGTATGATATCTCTAGCCATCTACTCAGATCTTTCTGTCTTTGTGATATTTTATAACTCATCATTTAGGTTTTATATTTCTTCTTTAATTTTTTTTAATTGGAGGCTCATTACTTTACAATATTGGAGTGATTTTTACCATACATTGACATGAATCAGCCATGGGTGTACATGTGTTCCCCATCCTGAACCTCCCTTCCTCCTCCCTCCCCATCTCATCCCTAAGGGTCATCCCAGTGCACCAGCCTTGAGCACCCTGTCTCATGCATCGAACCTGGACTGGCAATCTCTTTCACATATGATAATATACATGTTTCAATGTCATTCTCCCAAATCATCCCACCCTCACCTTCTCCCACAGAGTCCAAAAGTCTGTTCCTTACATCTGTGTCTCTTTTGCTGTCTCACATATGGGGTCATCGTTACCATCTTTCTAAATTCCATATATATGCATTAATATATTCTATTGGTGTTTTCTTTCTGACTTACTTCACTCTGTATAATAGGCTCCAGTTTCATCCACCTCATTAGAACTAGGTTTTATATTTCTTGATAGGTCTATTTCTTGGTATTTTATAGAGTTTGATATTGTGAGTCCTTTACACTCCTTTTTATAGTCAGTCAAAAACAATTTTGATTGTTTTACCTGGTTCTCACTGAACTCCCTTAACAATGAGTTGTCCTTTAGATGGTTTGCTGGGATTACCTAGAGAGACAGCCATATTTATAAATAGTGATGGTTTTATCTCTTGATTTCTAATAGTTTATAACTCTATTTTTCTTATCTTATAGATAAGAAACTATCTTATGTTGTAGATAGAACTTTTATTATATGTTCTCTAGTTTCAGAGAGAGCAAATATCTTTGTCTCATTACTGTTTTAGTTGTCAAGTTTCTAGTGTTTCACCACCAGAGAATTTCTCACACTTTTTGGATTTGATTCTGGAATCCATCAACCTCTTTCTCACTTATTTGTAAAAATAGTCTTGAGTTCAAAGAGGAGAGCCAGCAACCCGTTATGGCTCACCATTGTCACTGAATCTAAAAGTTGGATTTCTCTGCAATTTATTTCATATTTTTTGTTCTTTGAAGGTTTCTAGCTTTTTTTTTAATAAATCATTGTTAATTTATATGTTCCTGAGCTATTCATTTCACCCAGCTTGTCAGTTTTTATGACATGACGTATTTTGTTCTCTAATAAGGTAAAATTTCCTCTAAATATATGTCTTTTCTAATTTCTAATATTATTTGTATCATCTCCTTTCTCTTAATCAGATTTGCTAGAGATTTCTAAATTTTGATCTCTTCAAGCCATTTATTTTTGACTTATTTATCATATTTAATATTCTATTAATTTTACATTTTTATCTTTACTATAATTTTCTATTTCATTAATTTCTCATTTTTTCTTTATTTTTTCTCCCATCTACTTCATTTTGTAATCTTTTCAACTGTGTTTTTCTCCATTTATTTTGTTTTTTTTTAATTTTCTATAAAATATGTCAGACAAATTTTCCAGTTAGTACCACTTTGAGTGGTAAATCTAATGTTCTATAGGTTTTCTAAGTCTATTGCTGTTCTTTCTAAATAGTTTATAATTTCTTTAGTTTTTAGTTTGGTTTCTTCTTTAAAAATTATTTTAAATTGCTAAAAATTTTTAAAGTAATTTTTTTAAATAGTCATTCTTTTGTTGTTAATTTCTAATTTTTGTTGTTCAGTTGCTCAGTCATATCCGACTCTGCAACCCCATGACTGCAGCACACCAGACTTCCCTGTCCTTCACTATCTCCCAGAGTTTGTTTAAATTCATGTCCATTGAGTTGGTGATGCCATCCATCCATCTCATCCTCTGTCACCCCCTTCTCCTACTGCCCTCCATCTTTCCCAGCATCAGAGTCTTTTCAAATGAGTCAGCTCTTCGCATCAGGTGGCCAAAGTATTGGAGCTTCAGCTTCAGCATCAATCCTTCCAGTGAGTATTAAGGGTTGATTTCCTTTAAGATTGACTGGTTTGATCTCCTTGCTGTCCGGGATACTCTCAAGAGTCTTCTGTAGCACCACAGTTCAAAAGCATCAATTCTTCAGCATTCTGCCTTCTCTATGGTCCAGCTCTCACAATTGTACCTGAGTGCTGGAAAGACCATAGCTTTGACTATATGGCTCTTTGTCGGAAAAGTGATATCTTTGCTTTTTAACACACTGTCTAGGTTTGTCATAGCTTTCCTGCCAGTGCTTTACAATTTTCAGAAGTTTCACACACATGATTTCGTATAATTCCATAATCATCCTATATTCCTCCTACCCTTATATTGCCCTGCTCCCATCTCTCTCCCCAGTGGTAATCATTAGTTTGTTATCTGGATCTGTTTCTTTTTTTTGCTTTACTCACTAGTTTGTTTTATTTGTTAGATAACACATAACAGTGATATCATATAGTAATTGTCTTTCTCTGTCTGAATTATTTGACTTAGCATGCTGTGCTGTACTTAGTCGTTCAGTTGTGTCCAACTGTTGCAACTCCATGGACTGTAGCCTGCCAGGCTCCTCTGTCTATGGGGATTCTTCAGGCAAGAATACTGGAGTGGGTTGGCATGCCCTCCTCCAGTCATTTAGCATAATGACTCCAAATCCATCCATGTTGCTGCAAATTACAAAATTCTATTCTTTTTTTTGTGGCTGAGTACTAGTTCATTGTATATTTATGTACCACAATCTTTATCCATCCGTCTGTTGATGGACACTTAGGTTGCTTCTATTCTTTGGTGATTGTAAATAATGCTGCTGTGAACATTGGGGTGTATAACCATTTCTAAATAGACGTAACAAAATAATTTTCAGAAGCATATATTATAGCCAAAAAAGGTAATTAGTCTGTTGTGTTGTTGTTTAGTCCTGTCCGACTCTTTTGCAACCCCATGGACTATAGCCTGCTAGGCTTCTCAGTCCCCGAGATTTCCCAGGCAGGAATACTGGAGTGGGTTACCATTTCCTTCTCCAGAGGATCTTCCTGACCCAGGGATCAAATCCATGTCTCCTGCATTGGCAGACAAGTTCTTTACCACTGAACCACCAGGGAAGCCCAATTACTCTATAGTTTCAGCTATATACATCCATTCTGAGATGTGAGTTAGTTGCTTCTTCCTATTTTCATATATTGTTTACAAAAAGCAAGCCATGAAATATAATTATTCTACCCTTTCTCTTCGTATACCAGTTTTTGATCTTATAATAGATCTCCCCAGAAAATACAAGTCTAATAATTTTAGTTAGAATCTTAGGGGGATTTGCATATCAAGGCCTGGTTAGATAAGTAAACAGATAAAAGAGGTAGCAAAAACCTGAGATACAGTAGGTACAATAGATAGTAACTCCTTTTCTCCCCTCTTGCTGCTGCTGCTGCTAAGTCGCTTCAGTCATGTCTGATTCTGTGCAACCCCATAGATGGCAGCCCACCAGGCTCCCCCGTCCCTAGGATTCTTCAGGCAAGAGCACTGCAATGGGTTGCCATTTCCTTCTCCAGTCTTCAGTTCAGTTCAGTTCAGTCGCTCAGTCGTGTCTTACTCTTTGCGACCCCATGAATCACAGCACGCCAGGCCTCCCTGTCCATCACCAACTCCCGGAGTTTACTCAGACTCATTCCCATCGAGTCGGTGATGCCATCCAGCCATCTCATCCTCTGTCATCCCCTTCTCCTCCTGCCCCCAATCCCTCCCAGCATCAAGGTCTTTTCCAATGAGTCAACTCTTCACATGAGGTGGCCAAAGTACTGGAGTTTCAGCTTCAGCATCAGTCCTTCCAACGAACACCCAGGACTGATCTCCTTTAGGATGGACTGGTTGGATCTCCTTGCAGTCCAAGGGACTCTCAAGAGTCTTCTCCAACACCACAGTTCAGAAGCATCAGTTCTTCGGTGCTCAGCTTTCTTCACAGTCCAACTCTCACATCCATACATGACCACTGGAAAAACCATAGCCTCCACCCAATCTTACCACCACTCAAATTTTTATAGCCAAGCAACTGCTTGTTTCTAATAATCAACTAATAAGCTCAGTTCAGTCACTCAGTCGTGTCCGACTTTTTGCGACCCCATGAATCACAGCACGCCAGGCCTCCCTGTCCATCACCAACTCCCGGAGTTTACTCAAACTCATTCCCATCGAGTCGGTGATGCCATCCAGCCATCTCATCCTCTGTCATCCCCTTCTCCTCCTGCCCCCAATCCCTCCCAGCATCAAGGTCTTTTCCAATGAGTCAACTCTTCACATGAGGTGGCCAAAGTATTGGAGTTTCAGCTTCAGCATCAGTCCTTCCAATGAACACCCAGGACTGATCTCTTTCAGGATGGACTGGTTGGATCTCCCTGCAGTCCAGGGGACTCTCAAGAGTCTTCTCCAATACCATAGTTCAAAATCATCAATTTTTCGGCGCTCAGCCCTCTTCACAGTCCAACTCTCACATCCATACATGACCACTGGAAAAACCATAGCCTTGACCAGATGGACCTTTGTTGGCAAAGTAATGTCTCTGCTTTTTAATATGCTGTCTAGGTTGGTCCTAACTTTCCTTCCAAGGAGTAAGCATCTTTTAATTTCATGGCTGCAGTCACCATCTGCAGTGATTTTGGATCCCCAAAAAATAAAGTCTGACACTGTTTCCACTGTCTCCCCATCTATTTCCCATGAGGTGATGGGACCAGATGCCATGATCTTAGTTTTCTGAATGTTAAGCTTTAAGCCAACTTTTTCACTCTCTTCTTTCACTTTCATCAAGAGGCTTTTTAGTTCCTCTTCACTCGCTGCCATAAGGGTGGTGTCATCTGCATATCTGAGGTTATTGATATTTCTCCCAGCAATCTTGATTCCAGCTTGTGCTTCACCCAGCCCACCGTTTCTCATGATGTACTCTGCATAGAAGTTAAATAAGCAGGGTGACAATATACAGACTTGATGTCCTCCTTTTCCTATTTGGAACCAGTCTGTTGTTCCATGTCCAGTTCTAACTGTTGCTTCCTGACCTGCATACAGGTTTCTCAAGAGGCAGGTCAGGTGGTCTGGTATTCCCATCTCTTTCAGAATTTTCCACAGTTTATTGTGATCCACACAGTCGAAGGCTTTCACGTAGTCAATAAAGCAGAAATAGATGTTTTTCTGGAACTCTCTTGCTTTTTCGATGATCCAGCGGATATTGGCATTTGATCTCTGGATCCTCTGCCTTTTCTAAAACCAGCTTGAACATCTTGAAGTTCTTGGTTCACATATTGCTGAAGCCTGGCTTGGAGAATTTTGAGCATTACTTTGCTAGCTTGTGAGATGAGTGCAATTGTGCGGTAGTTTGAACACACTTTGGCATTGTCTTTCTTTGAGATTGGAATGAAAACGGACCTTTTCCAGTCCTTGTGGCCACTGCTGAGTTTTCCAAATTTGCTGGCTTATTGAGTGCAGCATTGTCACAGCATCATCTTTCAGGATTTGAAATAGCTCAACTGGAATTCCACCACATCCACTAACTTTGTTCGTAGTGATGCTTTCTAAGGCCCACTTGACTTCACATTCCAGGATGTCTGGCTCTAGGTTGAGTGATCACACCATCGTGATTATCTGGGTCATGAAGATCTTTTTTGTACAGTTCTTCTGTGTATTCTTGCCACCTCTTCTTAATATCTTCTGCTTCTGTTAGGTCCATCCCATTTCTGTCCTTTATTGAGCCCATTTTTGCATGAAATGTTCCCTTGGTATTGAATGCAGAGTTCCAAAGAATAGCCAGGAGAGATAAAAAAGCCTTCCTCAGCGATCAATGCAAAGAAATAGAGGAAAACAACAGAATGGGGAAGATTAGTGATCTCTTCAAGAAAATTAGAGATACCAAGGGAACTAATAAGCTACCAACCTTCAAATGTTGAACAGAATCTTCAGCACCTAACAGGATGCTTTACCACTCAGAAGGCACTTAGTAAATATTTGTTGATTATATAAATTGTGTTGTTTTCTATAGTACTTATATATAGTAAAGTTCAAAGACAGAGCTTTATTGGAGAAAAATATGGAAACAATTTTAGATGTGTTGAGGTGGAAAGGAAAAACAGTCTAAGTGCAAGTGCCCTGTGATCATTTGAAATTTGTCAGTCTAGAGATTATAATGAAAGTCTTGAGAAGAAATGAGATTTTTTTGAGAGAAAGAGAGGTTGAGTGAATAAAGAAGAGTAGAGAAATAAGAAGTGACCTTTCAGAGGTTGGGAAGAGGAAGTCAGCAATGACTTGCAACAATAATGATAAAAGATACAGAGCTGTATAATGTCACAGAAATCAAGGCAGAGAGGAATTTTAAGAAGACGGACTTAAGTCACTATGTCAAATATTGTGAGATAGTAATTTTTAAAAAGAAATAATGAAATTTTTCTTTCCCCAGTCTTATTCAGGCTCAGCTAGGATGCATTCCTGTACAAGACTTTGCTTTGACACAAGATACCTCAAAGATTTTCAGAAATGGCTCACGAATTACAAGATGTATGTTACAGACTTGTTAGATTTTCAATATTTTCCCAGTAAAATAGTATACTAGATTTAATACTGGAAACTTTTTTTTTTTTTAGGGTTATCAGATTTTGTGGCTACTCAAGAAAAGTTTGCTGTATTATTGAACAGTTTGATTTTAGCTAAATGTTTTAGGTGTAAACTTTGGGAAAACTCTCCACATGTATCCAAACAGCTGGAAAAAATTGGTAGGTACTGAGTACAGGTAGGCAGTGTATCAATGTCTGCCATTTATTTTTGTATTTCACTGTTAGGAAAATTGTTCTATGATGGTAGACCTTTAAGGAAAAGTGTGCCTATGGGCCTAAGTAAGTTATTGTACTTTCCTTCTCTTGAAAATCTGATTTTCATTTTCTTCTGCTTAAAGAGTGCATTTGAAATCAATTTGGAAATCTAATAAAAATGAATACTCTTATTTTAAAATTTGTTCTGAAACCAAACCAAGAGTGAAATTTTATTTTACTATTACTATTGAAATAGTAATTAGGTAACTATATTGTGTTCTTTCTTCTACTTTTATGACTATTTGGTTTTGATCTCAATGACAAGGTACAGAGCTAGCAGTCCTGGTCACTCCTAATTCATTACAAAAAATTATGCCACTTATTTATACCTTTTTCTCTTTTTTCAGTAACATTTCAATGTTAGTACTGATTTTCATAGAGATACTATAAAAATCTTTAGACAAATTTATTTCCTGTCTGTTGGGATCTAGCTCAGAACACACACTCAAAAACTCTAGAGGGTGCTATTTACAAAGACTGGGATATGCCTCAAACACTTTGGAATTTTCCAGTTTGGTGTCTTTGACTTTGTGACCCTACTCCTTCTTAGATAGCTAAGGACCCCAAAAAGACAGTTGTTATGTCATGACTGATAATCTTATTAACTTTATAACTTTATATGCATCTTGGGGACATTAAAACTTTAGGTAATGGTTTGCTAGGGGTTCTCTGATTATTCCTTAGAACAAAGATCTCTAACTATTTTTTGAGGAAGTACTACTTTGTATTTCCTTGAAGTTTGAAATCAGTGAAGAAAATCAGTCAGGAGCTGACCAGTCCTGGGAGCTGGGGTGAAGGTGGAGATTGGATCATGAAAGTAAGGTCAAAGTAGAAGAAAGTTTCTTGATTAATGGCTCACCTTCCTGTCAGTATTTAAGTCCTGGCAAACCAAATGCCACACCCACTCCACAAATACAAGATTTCTGAATTAGGGAGGAGGTTACATACAACATTTAGGAAATCACAACTTTCAGAAAAATTTGAACTTAGGTAAAATGGTTATTAATATTATAGCACTAAAACACTTACCTTAGAAAAGTAGAAAGGTCTCAAAACAGTGATTTCAGTTTCATGTTATGAGAAAAAGAGCAAATTAAACCCAAAGTGGGCAGAAAATAAGAATTTTGAAAGAACATAAATAAATTAAAAACAAAAGTATCAATGAAACAAAAAGATGATTATTTTAAAATCATTAACACTCTAGTCAGACTGATCAAGAAAGAGAAAAGATACAAATTTCCAATAACAAAAATGTGAGATATAACTGTAGATCTTATAGATAACAAAATGATAGAAAGAAAATGTTATAAAACACCTTATGTCATTAAATTCCTCAACTTTGATGAAATGGGAAAATTCCTTGAAAACACAAACTGACAGAGCCCACTCCAGAAACAGCATGAGTAGGATTATATTTATTAAATAAATTTGTAGTTTAAAACTTACAAAGAAAACCCCATGCATAGAAGGCTACACTGGTGAATTCTACTGAACATTTTATAAGAAGCGGTATCAATTCTAAACACTTTTTCAGAAAATTTGAAAGGGGGGTGATAGTTCCCAACTCATTCTATGAGGTCAGCATTGCCTTGTTATCAAAACCTAACAAAGACATTCAAGAAAAGGACAGACCAGTAGCCCTTAGTAATATAAATGCACTAATTCTTTATACAATTTTAACAAATTGAACCAGTGATAAATAAAAGGGGGAACATATCATGGCCAAATGTGGTTTATTCCAGCAATACAAGATGAGTTGACCACTTGATGTCAATCAGTGTAATTTATCATATTAACAAACTAAAAAAATAACAGATGGTCATCTCAGTGATGTTAAAAAATTTGACAAGATGCAAAATCCATTTCTAATAAAACTCTCAACAAATTTAAAAAAGGAGGAAATTTCTCAAACTGATGAAGGACATCTATGAAAAACCTATAGCTAACATTATATTTAATAGTGAAAGGCTGAATGCTTTACCTCTAAGATCAGGAATGAAATAAGGATGCCCGCTGTTACTAATTCCAGTAAACATTATACTAGAGGTTCTAACCATACAATCAGCCAAGAAAAAAAAAAGAAAAGCGTACAGTTTAGAAAAGAAAGAAGTATGCATGTTTTTATTAATACATGATCACATGATCATCTATGTAGAAAATTCCATGGGAGGTAGGAGAGGTTAAGCATGGTTGAAGGATACAAGGTCAATATGTAAATATTAATTTTATTTCTACATACTAGTAAGAAAAAATCAGAAGCTAAAATTAGAAAAACTGTGCTATATTAGTTTTCTATTGCCATCATAACAAATTAGCACAAACTTTGTGACTTAAAGCACCAGAAATTTATTTTCTTTAAAGTTCTTTAGATTTCTGATGTGGGTCTCACTGGGATAAAATCAGGGTTTGGCAAGGCTGTTTTCCTTAGGGGTGAATCCATTTTCCTGCCTTCAGCTTCTAAAGAATACTTGATTCCTTGATCATAGCCCTTTTCCTCTATCTTCAGAGGCAGCAAGTGATCTTAGATTTGGCAGAGATGTCTTAGAATCAGTGCAAAAGCACAAACTATAAAAGAAAAAAAAGTGGATTTAATCAAAGCTTTGCTTTTCATAAAATACTGTTAAAGAAGGAGGAGGAAGAAGATAAAATAAGCCACCAGACTATAAGAAAATATCTGCAGAACATATATCTGATGGAGGACTTATACTTAGAATATATAATAAGACAAACCACTGAATAAAACAGTGGGCAAAAAGATTGAAACAGACACATCATCTAAGAAGATGTGTGTATGGCAAATAAGTGCCTGAGAAGATGTTCAACATCATTAGTCATAAGAGAAATGCAAATTAAAATGACAATGTGATACCAGTACACATCCACACAATTAAAATTAAATGTGTTAATTATATCTATCACAATTTATTAAATTTGTTAATTTAATTAATTTAATTTAGCACAATTGAAATTATACAGTACACACAGTACACAATTAAAAACTGACAGAGTGCTGGAGAGAATATGGTTCAACTGGAACTCTCACTGTGGAAATGTAAAATGTTAAAACCACTTTGGAAAACCATTTGATTACTTCTTTAAAAGTTCAGCATAAACCTACCATGCCACCTGTCCTGTCATGGTTAGGTACCCAAGAGAAAGAAAAGCATGAAAGCATGTAGACACACAATTCTAGTAACAAAGACATTGGAAAACAGCCTAAATATCTATGAACAGGCAAATGGAAAATAGTGTTATATCCCATGGTATGGATATATATCAGTTCTGTTCAGTCACTCAGTTGTGTCTGACTCTTTGTGACCCCATGAATCGCAGCATGCCAGGCCTCCCTGTCCATCACCATCTCCTGGAGTTTACTCAAACTCATGTCCATCGAGTCGGTGATGCCATCTAGCTATCTCATCCTCTGTCATCCCCTTCTCCTCCTGCCCCCAATCCCTCCCAGCATCAGGGTCTTTGCCAATGAGTCAACTCTTCCCATGAGGTGGCCAAAGTAATGGAGTTTCAGCTATACTCAGCAATAAAAAGGCATGAAGTGTTGACACAAATACCAACATGGATGAATCTTAGAATAATCATACAGAGTAGAAGAAGCCAGACTAATTACATTTAAATGAAAGACTAGGAAACAGAATAGTAATAGAAAGCAGATCAGTGGTTGCTTAGGGACAGTGTGGGAAGGGCAGGACAAATTACAAAGGGGCACAAGAAAACTTTTAGAAGCAATAGTGTTGTTTATTAGCTTGGTTGTAGTGATAGTTTCTCATACACACATAAACACACAAAATCACATGTCGAGTTTATTGTAAATCAGTTATATTCAGTCAATAAAATTGTAAAAATGAAAAAATATTCACTCACCAAATGAGCAAAAACTACAAGTCTTGTAGGAGATAAAATAAGGTTATGAACATGCTCATGCAGTGTTGGTTGGAGCTTAAGTCTAACAATATCAATTAAAATGCACAATCTTTTTAAAACAGCTGTTTCACTAACAGTTAAATTTATAGAAATATAAAGGTACACATATAGGTACAAATATAAATTTGTACAAAGGTACAGATTATTTATAATTGCATAATCTTAAATGCTCACCAGTAGCAAAATCATTAAAGTATGAATTATCCATAAAAATGATTATTAATAAAATTTCACTATATTTGAAGAAGTCAGTCTTTCTGACTTTCTAGAATACTGTCAGTCTGGGCATCAGTTGCGTCTTATCCCTTCCAAATTGTTGAACACAGGCGTTTTTCACACTTCCTCAGTACAGCTGAACAGAAAGAAACAAATATTGCCCAGCAAAATTCATGTAATAGAAAAGTGAGAGAGTCCAAACAAAAAAGTAAGTTGAGCATCAGGAGAAAATAATGAATACAAGTAGATTTTCAACAGTGTTTATCAACTAAAAATTAAAACTCAGGAAAGGTTATAAGGGAAAATGGAAATTAAAATTAAGGAATTAAGAATACTAGGAGTTGTGTCTTAAGAATGAGTAAGAGAAATTCTCAAAAATAGTCAACTTTGAGTAAGGAAAGAAGTATCATACCCTCCCCAGTAATATATATTCCTTAAACAAGGTGGTACTACTTTGGAAATTTATACTTCGGACAATATTTTCTATTTGAGGATTTGGCTAAATTCATTCATGTGAGTATAAGAATTAAAAATTACAGTTTCTTAAATGCATAAAGAAACAGAAAAGGTACAAAGGCAGAAGAGCTCTTGATGTATTTAAGGAGCAAAATTAAAGCTGATGTGGCTGCAGTATAGTCAGCAAGAGGGGAATGGCAGGAAATTAGATTGGAGAGGTAGGCTGTGGTCAAGTCACATAGGTAAGAGAGTTTGAAATTGCCACTTTATTCTAAATGCAATGGGAAGACATTGGAAATTTTAGGCAGAAGAGTAAAATTATCTAAATTAGTACAGCAACAGAGAGAGAACTCAATTTCTAAGACAAATGCTCAGAAAGCCATAGCTTCATAAAACACTATTCCATCCCTGAATCATGTTGCCTTTAAAAAAAAAAAAACACGAGTATAACCATAGATGTTTCTTGGTACTTGCTCCGTGGATGACAAGGTAAAACTAAAGGTTGATACATCACGTGAATCAAAGAATTCCTCTTTATTTTGTAAAGCATATGAGTGTTTTATTTAAGTTTGAAAAAATAAATATGAAGAACCAAATAATGTCACAGTCCAATCAATCCAATTGAGAATATCTTTTTGAAACTTTAAAAATCATTAGTCTGCTCTCAGATTTTCTTTTTTTAGTAATGTAGTTGTTAAATATTTAAGTGTAGATTTAGTTTAAAATGTATTGTTTAAAAACTATGTTTGATTAATTTTCCACAGGTATAACATTATCAAATGCTATGGTAAATGCAGGTTTGACTTCCTTTAAAAAAATAGAAGAAACAGATGCAAGGGAACTTGAGCTGGTATTTAATATTTAATTATTCCTAATGTTACTTGAATTCTGTATATATTCCAAAGCCTGACCTTTATATCTTTATTTCTACTAAAAAAATGATTTTCCCGGTCATAGTCATATGTATTTTTAATTTAAAATTTTGGGCAATAAGGGTATTAAAATTGTTAACTCTAAAAGGTATTTTACTAAAAGAGTTTTTAGTGTTGTAGTAAGAACATAATGATATAAGTATGTTGTTTTAGATTTTAAATAGACATCCCCCTTTTGGAACTCAGATAAAAGAAACAGTGATGTATCTACCAAAATATGAACTTGAAGTGGAACAGGTAAATATTTTCTATTTTTCATATGTTTTGATTTTCAGGAATAAAGCTACCCATAACTGATTTGGAGCTAAGTAGTAAGGTTATTTTTAACACATTTTATGCCTATCCTTTTTTAAAGATTACAAGATATAGTGATACCATGGCAGAAATATTAGTGACTGTTACATTAAGAAACTTTGAACAGCTACAAACTAAAAGAACAGCACCAAATTCTCACTATGTCACCTTGATCATAGGGGATGCAGATAATCAACTGGTTTTTAAGCACAAAATTATGTAAGTATGAAATTTCTATTTATTTTATTTTTAAGCATGTATTATAAAAGAAAGATTCTGCTGAAGAAAAGAGTAGTAAAATAATGGTGGGGTCAATTAAATTACATTTTCCTGATTCTATAATGGGATAAAAGAAATTGTCTATTAAAGAAGGTATTAATATTAGATCTGTTTTAGATTATTTAGTACTCAGCTTAACAAAGTATAAAGTCTTTGGTTTGAAACCAGTGATAAATGACCTTTAGGAGTAGCTCTAATTCATTATTGCTGAATTATCTTATTTTGTTGCTTTTCTCCTATAATTCATGACCTTATTACTCTTTGAGTGCAATCTTCAAAATATATTTTCTATTTCTGTATTAAAATTTTACTGCTAGAGCCACTGTAGGATCCAGGCAACCAGATACAATAGATAAAGGAGATACCTTGCCTTATATCTTGTTCTCTAGCATATCATTCTATAATTTTTACTTCAGCCTTTTTTCTGATACTCCTATATATTTTCTCCCAGGGTGTCATAAGCAAACTCTGAGGATAATAGTTGTAGCTGCAGCTAATACTTTTTGAGCACTTAGTAAGTTCCAGGTATTGAACTGTTTAATCGTTATATACGTAGTTTATAGCAAAAACTAGATTCAAAGCTCAGCATTCTGACTGCAGAGTCTATGCTCCTAAGCATATAACATACCTGTAAGTTCAATATGGTAGTAACTGGAATGGGAATCTCCTGACTGTTGCCAGTGTACTGTAAGATACTTTCCTAAAACCCCCATGCAAGGATCCTAAAGAGGCTACAGTGACTGATTAAGGATATGCTTTTCACTAATAGTTACTCTCCTGCAACTAGCCATAATACACTTACAGAGAATATAAAATTATATAAATCTTTATTCTCTGTGACAAGTAAATCTAATGACTTTGACTATAGGAGGCTAAAATAAGTTCAGTCACAGAATTGACTGCTGGTGATATGATGTTATTAGGTACAAACTATTTTATATCATTAAAACAATACTCAAAGTTTCAGAAATCCATGTAACTTATGTATAGCCACTTAAAAGTGGTAGTGATTTAAGGGCAAGATCATAGGTTGTCAATAACAACTGTATGTACAGGTGGGCCTGAAGTGATTGTATGCAACTTAGAACCAGCTGTTGGGTGAACATATAGTTAAGTAAATTATGGAAATGGTAGCTCCATTGAAATTCCATTTTCCCTATCCAAAGAACTTGGGGAAAGTAGTTTTCAGAAACTGACTTAAGTTTACTACCAGATGGGACATACCTTAGTATCAGTTGGCCCTTGATGATTAGTTTATTATTTCATTTAACATTCAAGATCACAATTTAAGTGACACATTATTTTTTCAGGGATTCTGTTTTGCTAAAAGCTGGAAATTGGGCTAAAAAGTTTGATGTGAGGAGAGCTCTTCAATCTGAAGATCTTAGCATAAATCTAATTAGTTCAGAATATGGTAAGTCATTGAAATAATGAATACATGAATGTAAAAAATATGATAGCACTTAAAAATTTCCTTTATGTAAACAGAAAAACAACATAAGTGATATTGTGTAAAAATAATTTAAGTAAAATGAATAATTTTAAAGGAAGTTTCCTGTATTTGGGTATGTAAAAACAGTGTAAACTAGGATAATAAAATTAAATTTTCATCTGTTCATTTATAGACATTTTATTTTTTAAGGTAAATTTCAATTATTGTAGGAGCATTGGTTTTTACTTTTATGACAGATGTGCACTTTTTCATTTGTTATACTTTTTTAAAGTTTCTTTAAAACATTTTTATTTCCTGAACTTGTTAGACCTTTTAGTTCAACAGGGTATAAAATATAAGAGGTATAAAAACAAATAAGTGGTCTCATGCATGAATATATATGACGTAAGCATTTGTATGCTTTTTTTTCTTTTTCCAGTTGGACTTGATATACAGCGGAAATTTACAGTCTTTTACTTAGGACCCAAGAGATTTGGAAATCAAATAATTATACAAAAAAAATCAGAAACAGAGATTTCCCATTCTAAACATTCAGGTAGATCTACTGTAGCAGGGCCCAAAAAAGGTAAATAGATGTGTTTATTCCTGTTTTGCATTAAAGCAAATATAAGGCTGGGGATGGTATCATCAGGATAGTATTGCTTCATTTAGATTGTGGATACTCTGGAATTAGATGTTTAGGCTTTCTAATAATTGCATTAATAATACATAGTAGGAATTCTTATAGTTAGTATTTGTCAAATTGTGGTGATTTTTTATTTCTCCATCAGTTTTGAATGAAATCCTTGCCGGGTACAGTAATCTTGGTTGTAGGTTTTTCCCTTGCAGTTCTTTAAATATATCCTGCCATTCCCTTGTGGCCTGCAGAGTTTCTGCTAAAAGATCAGCTGTTAAATGTATGGGGTTTCCCTTGTATGTTACTTGTTGCTTTTCCCTTGCTGCTTTTAATAGTCTTTCTTTGTGTTTAATCTTTGTTAGTTTCATTATTATGTCTCTTGGCATGCTTCTCCTTGGGTTTATCCTATATGGAACTCTTTGCCTCTCTTGGACTTGATTATTTTCTTCCATGTTAGGGAAATTTTCAACTATAATCTCTTCAAAAATTTTCTCATAACCTTTCTTTTTCTCTTCTTCTTCTGGGACCTCTATAATTCAAATGTTGGTGCGTTTAATATTGTCCCAGAAGTCTCTGAGACTGTCCTCAGTTCTTTTCATTCTTTTTGCTTTATTCTGCTCTTCAGAAGTTATTTCCATCATTTTATCTTCCAGCTCACTGGTTTGTTCTTCTGCTTCAGGTATTCTGCTATTGATTCCTTCTAGAGTATTTAATTTCAGTAATTGTAGTATTTGTCTCTGTATATTTATTCTTTAATCTTCTAGGTCTTTGTTAATTGATTCTTGCATTTTCTCCATTCTGTTTTTGAGGTTTTTGATCATCTTTACTATCATTATTCTGAATTCTTTTTCAGGTAATTTTCATACTTCCTCTTCATTTATTTGGATTTCTGTGTTTCTAGTTTGTTTCTTCATTTGTGTAGTATTTCTCTGCCTTTTCAATATTTGTTTTAAGCTTATTGTGTTTGAGGTCTGCTTTTCCCAGGCCGCAAGGTTGAATTTTTTCTTCCTTTTGGTTTCTGCCCTCCTAAGGTTGATCCAGTGGTTTGTGTAAGCTTTGTATAGGGTGAGATTTGTGCTGTTTTTTGTTGTTGTTTTTCCTCTGATGGGCAAGGCTGAGTAAGGTGGTAATCCTGTCTGCTGATGATTGGGTTTATATTTTTGTTTTGTTTGTTGTTTAGATGAGATGTCCTTCACAGGGTGCTACTGGTGTTTGGGTGATGCAGGGTCTTGTATTCAGGTCGTTTCCTTTGTGTGAGTTCTCACTATTTGATACTCTCTAGGGTTAGTTCTCTGGTAGTCTAGGGTCTTGAAGTCAGTGCTCCCATTCGAAAGGCTCAGGGCTTGATCTTGAGCTGTAGAGATAGCCTTCACCATTCATGGCCACATAGAAGCTGGCCTTCACCCCTTGGATGGCCACCACATGCAGGCCCACAGGGATTAGATTGAAGAGGGTGTAGTCGCTGTTTTCGTCCTTGGTCCCATTGACGGTACCATCTGGGTGCATCTGCAGGAAATATCCCTGCTGGCTGAATACCGTTGTCACAATTCGTTTCAGCTGAGGTTCACTTAGGCTGCTGCTGAACCTCAGGCTCCTTCCAAAGAGACACTGCAGCATTTGTACTCCTTTCTTCAAAGAAAGCTCAAGAATCTTCTGGGGTGATTTTTGGAGAAAAAAATTGACTAGTTTTTTATATATATTTTCCCTTTTCATACCCACTCCATTCTTATGGCCATGTTAGGGATACAGTAAGTGATGTATAAGAATTAACAGATTTGATAAGACAAAGCAGTGACAATTTTTTTTTTATTATGGGACATTCAAATAGAGAAGTAGAAAGAAGTGTATATGTACCCATCACCCACCTTAAACAGTTATCAGCTCAGGGCTAATATAGTTTCATCTGTACTTCTGTTCATATTTCCCCTTATATCTTTTTGAAGAAAATCAGACATTATATTATTTCCTCCATAAATGTTTTAGTATATATTTGTAAATGGTAAGGATTTAAGAAAAAATAACTGCATTACATAAAAAACTAATGGTAACTAATTATTATCCAATACTGAGGTAATGTTCAAATTGCTGATTACTAATAAATATAGATATATCATCTTGATACCATCTAGATATACCAGATTGGCTCCTGAATCCTTTTGCTATGTCCTTAGTAGTTTTGATAGCTTTCGTGCTGTATGGGATGATATGATGTTCTAGGCTTACCTTTTATAATTCCAGCCTCAGATCTGTAATAAGCCTTTTCTCTAAAGATCCCTGGTTTCTTTTCATGATAAATAATTTGTGTGCTTGAGGAGCTCATTGCCATTGAGAGATTATCTCTTACCTTTTTCCATGCACAAAATTATGAAATATGTGATTTTTTGTTTTTAAAGACAAAATGCATAATTGATATATAGTTAAATGTCCAAATCAAATTCAGAGCTATAGTATTTATCCTTAAAGTCAATGATCTATATTCAACGATCTGTATCTCCTTTCTGCTATGCTGAGAAATTTGATTCTCAATGATTTCAAAAATGATAGAATGCCACTAATCTTCTTTATTCTACATTATACACACAACAGTTAGTTGTTATTTATCAGATTAATAGCACCAAACTGCACTTTTTTGGGGCTGCATCACACAGTTTGTGGGATCAGCCATTCACTATGTTTTCCTGACAAAGAAAAAAGCAAATCCTTGCTGGTGGAATATAACATAATCCAGAATCTGCAGATATATTGTTTGCCATACAATAAGAAATTATGAAACCTGCAAAGAGGCAGGATCATATGACTCATAATTAACTATATAAGAAAATGAAACAGACCTGTAGGTGATTCAAATGGTAGAGTTAGCATTTAAAGATTATAAAATAACTGTGATTAATATTTTCAAGAAAGTAGGAGGAGGAAATATATAAAATGAATGAAATGATGGAAATTTTCACCAGAAAATTGGAATCCATAGAGATTTAAATGAACTTTCTAGAACTGAAAAATGTAGTATCTTAAGTGAAGAACTCATTAGTTAGGTTTAATATTAGTTTGGATATGTTCAAACACAGGATTTATGAACTGTTAGATATATCAATAGAAAACATCCAAATGGAAGCCCAGAGATAAGAGAACAGAAAGAACACAAAAGAGTATAATACTCAAAATGCTAACATATGCATAAAGTCTGAGTAGAGAAAGAATGGGACAAATGCAGTATTCAAAGAGACAGGCTGAGAATATTCCAAAACAGTGAAAGACATCAACCCACAGATTCAGAATTTCAGCAAACCCAAGAAGAGATAAATGCACAGAAGACCATAGAAGACTGAAAATGAAGAGATAAAACATGAATTAACAATATCAAGAATGAAAAAGGTGATATCATTACAGATCCTATAGGCATAAAAAATCTGCCAAGATATTATAAATAACTTTACCAATGAATTTGACATAATTTAAGTAAAAAGGAACAAATACCTTGAGGAGAAATCTTACCAAAACTGACAGAAGATATAGAAAATCTGAGTAGTCTTGGCACTAGTAATAAAATTGAAGAAATTTAAAAAGATCTTTCCACAAAGAAATCCTGAGGTTCAAATGACTTCATTTTCTTATACAGTTAAATATGAGTTATATGGTCCTGCCTCTTTGCAGGTTTCATAAGTTCTTATTGTATGGCAGACATTATATCTGCAGATTCTGGATTATGTTATATTCCACCATACAAGAGATGTGGCTATGCTCCCTGGATCAGGAAGATCCCTTGGAGTAAGAAATGGCAACTCACTCATATTCTTACTTGGAAAATTCCATGGACAGAGGAGCCTGGTGGGCTATAGTCCATGGGGTCACAAAGAGTCAGACATGACTGAGCACACAGAACAGCACAGCAATGTAAAACTTACCCAAACTTTTTTAGAAAAAATGAATATTTTCTATTGTTTTAATTTTCAAAAGCCAGCATGACTTTGATTTCAAAACTTGGCCAGGACATTAAAAGAAACTATTCAAACTGTTCAAACTATTAGCAAGTGGAATCTAGCTACATATTTAAAAAGCATTATACAGTAAAGTATAGCGTATTCCACCTGTGCAAGAAAGCCTTGGCATTTAAAAATGGATCAATATAATTCTTACATTAACAGGGGAAAAAAACATGTGATCCTTTTTATGGATGTCAAAAAAAGGTTGACAAAAATCCAGTGTTAATTTTTTATTAAAAATATATAGCAAATGTTGTACACAACATTGAAATATTTTTTAAACTTTCCTATTTAAATGGAGAATGATGAAATGTCTTCTCTATTACTACTTCTTTTTAACATTGTGATAGAAGTCCTAGTCAGTACAACTATTTAGAAAAAGAAATATAAGGGATAAGGATTGGGAAGGAAGAAGTAAACTATCATTAGTTGAAAGCAACATGATTATGTACCTAGAAAATATAAAAGACTCTGTGGACACGCTATTAAAATTAATATATAAATTTAGAAACATCACTGAATATAGAGCCAATGTTAAAAATTGCACATCAAAAAAGAATAAAATGCTTAATAAATTTAACAAAATGTTAAGTTTTGTTAACATTTTGTTAACAGTGCAAGATGTGAGCCCTGCAAACTATAAAACACCATTGAAAGAAATTAAAGAAGATGTAAATAGGTGGAAAGATATACCATGTTTGTGGATTGGAAGTCTTAATATCACTAAGATGGCAACATTTCCCAAATTATTTCAAAAAAATCAATGCAATCCCTATTCAAAATTCCAGCTTCTTTTGACAGAAATTTACAAGTTGATTCTATTCTTACAGAAATGTAATGGACCCAAAATAGCCAAATCAGTCTTCAAAAAGAGAACGTACATGGAGACTCACAATTCCTGTTTTCAAAACTTACTATAAAACTATAATAATCAAGGTAGTGTATTTGTGTTATGTTGTTAGTCACTCAGTTGTGTCTGACTCTTTACAACCCCATGGACTATAGCCCTCTATGCTTCTCTGTTCTTGGGATTCTCTAGGCAGCAATACTGGAGTGGGTTGCCATTTCCTCCTCAAAGGGATCTTCCCAACCCAGGGTTCGAGCCTGGGTCTCCCGTAATACAGGCAGATTCTTTACCATTTGAGCCATCAGTGATTCCCAAGATAGTGTAGTACTGGTATAATAATAGACCAATAGAATATAATTGAAAGTACAGAAATAAATGTGTACATCTATGGTTAATTGATTCTGATCAAAGATGCCAAAATAATTCATTGGGGAAAGAGTAGTGTTTCACCAAAAATGGCTGGGCATCTGATAACCAGTTGCATTAGTTTGAACCTCTACTTCATCCTATACATAAAAATTTACTCTGAATGGATCAGTGACCTAAAGATAAGAGTTAAAACTGTAAAACCCTTAGAACACATGGATGTATATTTTCATGACCTTGGATTAAGCAGTAGCTTATTAGCTATGACACCCAAAGCTCAGGCAACCAAAGGGGGGGAAAAACAGATGAATTGGACTTTATCAATCAAGATTGAAAAGTTTTGTGCTTCAAATGAAACTATCAAGAAAGTGAAGAAAAAGTATGTGGGAAAAAAATCCATAGAATGAGAAAATATTTGCAAATCATATATCTGATAAAAGAGTAGTATCTAGTATATATAAAGAAATCTTACAGCTCAACAAGTAAAAAGGCAAACAACCCAATTAAAACTGGTCAAAGAATTTAAGTAGATATTTTTCAAAGAAGAGCTACAAATGGCCAATATACAACATGAAAAGATGTCCAACATCATTAATCAATACAGAAATTCAAATCAAAACCAGGGTGTTACCACCCAGTAGGATGGCTTTAATAAAAAAGATGAACAATGACAAATGTTGGCAAAGATGTAGAGAAATTGAAACTCTCACACTTTTGGTAGTGGGGATATGAAATTGTGCAGCTGCTTTGGAAAGCATTTTGTCAGTTGCTCAAAAAGTTAAACATAAAATTACCATGTGACCCAGGAATTCCTCCTTTAGGTGTATGTCCAAATGGATGAAAAAATCCTCATAAAAATGTGTATGTGAATGTTTATAGTAGCATTATTCCTAACAGCCAAAAAATAGAAACAACCCAAATATCTATCAACTAATAGATAAGTAAAATGTGGCATATTCGTTTAGTGCAATGTTACTCAGCCATAAAGAAGAATAAACTACTAATATATGCTACAACATAGACGAACCTTGAAAACATCCTAGTTAGAGAAGCCAGTCACAAAAGATCAGATATTGTATGATTCCATTTGTATGAATGTCTATAATAGACATATACATAATGACAGAAAGTAGATTAGTAATTCCAGGAGAAAGGGGCAAGTAGGTTGTTTGTCTTGTTTATACTACATTCTCCTTGGACCTTCATTCTGGCCGCTATTTTTCCAACAGCAAAATTATCAGTAGCTAGCGTAACCTTCTTTTATTCAGGCCAAAGTCCAAATTCCTAGAAGGAAAGAGATACTTCCATTTAAGAAAAACAATTAAGAATTAGGATTACACGGAGAGTATATAAAATCAAGGCTATCAGTAGTGATCCTTTCCCATGTACAGAAATGATCAAAGATAGCTGGACCATGTAAGAGAAGACTAAAGCAAAGGTACAGAAGGAAGGGAAGGTGAGAACGCTAGAGCTGAAGTTCTCCTGGCTTTCCATTTACTGGTTTCAGTCCCTCTTGATCCCTAGCTGCCCCACTGCTTTTGGATTCTGTGAGATAACAACCAAAAAAAAGCTGTCCTTTTCATTATAGGGGATTGGAAGGCAAAAATAGGAAGTCAAGAGATATCAGGAGTCACAGGAAAGTTTAGCCTTGGAGTATAAAATGAAGCAGGCTAACAGAGTTTTGCCAAGAGAATGCACTGGTCATAGCAAACTCCCTCTTCCAGCAACATAAGAGACACCTCTACACATGAACATCAACAAACGGTCGATACTGAAACCAGACTGTATTCTTTGCAGTCAAAGATAGAAAAGCTCTATATAGTCAGCAGAAACAATACCGGGAGCTGACTATAGCTCTGCTCATGAGCTGCTTATTGCAAAATTAAGACTTAAATTGAAGAAAGTAGGGAAAACCTCTAGGCCATTCAGCTATGACCTAAACAAATGCCTTATGATTATACAGTGGAAGTGACAAATAGATTTAAAGGAGTAAATCTGGTAGACAGAGTGCCTGAAGAACCAGATTGTGAGCAGAGGTTCATAACATTGTACGGGAAGTGGTGACCAGAACCATCCCCAAGAAAAAGAAATGCAAGAAGGCAAAGTGGTCTGAGGCAAGAAGGCAGGAAGGTCTGAGGAGGCCTTACAAATAGCTGAGAAAAGAGAAGTGAAAGGGAAAGATATATCCTATTGAAGGCAAAGTTCCAGAGAATAGCAAGGAGAGATAAGAAAGCCTTCTTAAGTGAACAATGCAAAGAGATACAGGAAAGCAATAGAATGGGAAAGACTAGAGATCTCTTCATAAAAATGGAGATACCAAGGGGGAATCTCATGCCAACATGAGCACAATTAAGGACAGACATGGAAAGGACCTAACAGAAGCAGAAGAGATTAAGAATAGGTGGCAAGAATACAGAGAACTATACAGAAAGGGCCTTAATGATCCAGATAACCATGATGGTGTGGCCCCTCACCTAGAGCCAGACATCCTGGAGTGTAAAGTCAAGTGGGCCTTAGGAAGCATTACTACAAACAAAGATAGTGGAGATGATGGAAAGCCAGGTGAGCTGTTTCAAATCCTAGAAGATGATGCTGTTAAAGTGCTGCACTCAATATGCCAGCAAATTTAGAAAACTCAATAGTGACACTGAACTGGAAAAGGTCAGTTTTCATTCCAATCCCAAAATTAGGCAATGCTAGAGAATGTTCAGACTACTATACAGTTGTGCTCATTTCACATGCTAACAAGGTAAAGCTCAAAATCCTTGAAGCTAGGCTTCAGCAGTACCTGAACCGAGACCTTCCAGATGTACAAGCTGGATTTAGAAAAGGCAAAGGAACCAGAGATCAAATTGCCAACATCCACTGGATCATAAAAAAAATCAAAGGAATTCCAAAAAAGACATCTGCTTCATTGACTACACTAAAGCCTTTGATTGTGTGGACCACAACAAACTGTGGAAAATCCTTAAAGATACGGGAGTATCAGACCACCTTACCTGTCTCCTGAGAAACCTGTATGCAGGACAAGAAGCAACAGTTAGAACTGGACATGGAACAATGGATGGTTCCAAATTGGGAAAGGAGTACATCAAGGCTATGTATTGTCACCCTGATTATTTAACTTATATGAAGAGTACATCATGCAAAATGGCAGGCTGGAAGACTCAAGCTGGAATCAAAATTGCTGGGAGAAATATTGACAACCTCAGGTATGCAGATGGTACAACTCTAATGGCAGAAAATGAAGATGAACTAAAGAGCCTTTTGATAATGGTGAAAGAGAAGAGTGAAAAAAACTGACTTAAAACTCAGTGTTCAAAAAACGAAGTTCATGGCCTCCAGGCTAATCACTTCATGGCAAATAGATGAAAGAAAAGTGGAAACAGTCACATATTTTATTTTCTTGGGCTCCAAAGACACTGCGGATAGTGACTGCAGCCACAAAATTAAAAGAGGATTGCCCCTTGGATGAAAAGCTATGACAAACCTAGACAGCATATTAAAAAGCCAGAGACATCACTTTGCCAGCAAAGGTCGGTATAGTCAAAGCTAAGGTTTTTCCAGTAGTCATGTACAGATGTGAGAGTTGGACCATAAAGAATGCTGAGCACTGGAGAAGACTCTTGAGAATCCCTTGGACAGCACGGAGATCAAACCAGTCAATCCTAAAGGAAATCAACCCTGAATACTCTTTGGAGGGACTGATGCTGAAGCTGAAGCTCCAGTACTACTGGAAAAGACTGTTAGGAAAGATTGAGGGCAGGAGGAGTAGGGTGAGTCAGAGGAGGAGATGGTTGGATGGCATCATGGACTCAATGGACATGAGTTTGCACAAATTCCGGGAGATAGTAAAGGACAAAGAAGCCTGGTGTGCTGCAGTTCATGGAGTCACAAGGAGTCCGGCTTGACTTGTTGACTGATCAACAATGTAATACATTTCCACCACACCCACAGGGGGTTTCTTATTGTAGCTGTTTTTGTTTAAAATAGCTTGAATTGTTTTGTTGCTTGCAACTGTAGTGAAAATTAGGATGTTTACTATACTTAGTATTAGCATGAGACTTTTTAAGAGCAAAAGTCCCCCAGATTTTCAGTATGACCCTGTAGAAAACAGATCAAAGATGCCACCTATCAGGCAAGTGTTTTATTATACACATAGCCCATTCATATGCACATATTATATATACAACCATCCCATTATACATTCTGATTTATACAGTCAGATTGTATTTGAAATATACATTATATCTGAATTATATCTGAGTTATACATCCTGGATATATAATTCAGTTCTTATATACAAATCAAATATCCCCAAATAAAGATGTATAATTATCTCTTCATGTATGACATACATACACTACCTGCATTTTCTTTCTCAGTAAACTTACACAATGATGGAATCATAGATTTACCCTACTAAGGTTGTGAAAATAGCCTTTCAAAACAATACAAATTTCTGTTTTTCTGACCTCTTGTCTGACCATATTATTAAATGTTAAAATATTTAGTTCAGAAAATCTAGTTGCGTAAATGATTGTTTCCAAATGTGCTTTCAGTTTCAACAATTATTTTATTATTTTATTTTGTCAAATTGTAGAACCATATTTAGACAAAAGTATGCACCTTAGAGTAACATAATAGAATTTAAAATTCTTATTATGCTTCCTATAACACTTTGAAAACATTTTTTAGCTGTAGTTATAGTCCAAGAGATAAAAATTTTTGTAAATTTTAAGGAAAAATATTTTTGCTATTTTTTTAAGATCAGATAGTGTGAAAATACACATTTTCAGTTGTAAAAATTGTTTTAACTTTTATTCTTAGCATTTAAACTTCTTATCCTTTAAGAAGCACAAGCTGGTTGGATGGCATTACTGACTCAATGGACATAAGCTTGAGTAATCTCCGGGAGTTGGTGATAGACAGGGAGGCCTGGCGTGATCGCAGAGTTGGACACAACTGAGCGACTGAACTGAACTGAACTGATACTTTAAATGCATTCTCAAATAGAAGTATGGGCTTTGTTTCATTTGAATAAAATTAATTTGACATTAATAAGTTCATTTGCATTGGCTATGCCTTTTGAGTATGAAAATTTAATGTATTTGAAGAATGCAAGGATAATATCAGTGCCCAAGCACTTCGGAAGTGTGTACATTTAAATACTAGTCAAAAGGCAGTCTGCTTTTCTTTATAGTTTTCAGTGTATATATTCATTAAATTGCAAATCAAGGACTCCAATTCATCAGTGTTACCCTTTTTTTTGATAAATAACAAAATGATAGTATAATATTTGACAAAAATTAAAAGGAGATTTGTCTTCTCATTTAAAAAGTAAAATTATAAAGTGCATAAATGTGATTAGCATATATCAGGAACTACAAAATGAAAGTAATGTTCTTTTAAAAATATTAACTCCAGAAGCTTATGAACATCCAAATTATTTGAATTTATAGTTAAGAGGGGGGCTTCTCAGGTGGCAGTAGTGCTAAAGAATCCAGCTGCCAATAGAGGAGACAGAAGAGGTGTGGGTTCTGTCCCTGGGTTGGGAAGCTCCCCTGGAAGAGGGCATGGCAGCTCACTCCAGTATTCTTGCCTGGAGAATCCCATGGACAGAGGAGCCTGGCGGGCTATAGTACATGGGGTCACAAAGAGTTCAATATGACTGATGCACACGTGCACACATAGTTAGGATGTGAACCTAAATATGGCAAGGATGCCTCCTATTTTTAATTTGTTTTTTTCTAGATTTTTAAAAAAATCTTACCTGACCTTACCTTATTGGTCATTATTGACCTTGTTAAAGTAATTTTATGTATTCACTTCAAATGCATTTCTATTTCACATTAATGATTTCTTTTGCTTTAAATACTTGGAACTGGAGCTTTAAAAACATATAAATTAATATATTATGTGGCAGAACTAAGAAAATGCATACATTTCAGATTTTGATAATGATGGAGTATGGGATCTGTTAATTTGATACCTAAATGTACATCTTATGTCAAGTTTCTCTCAGAACCTTATTTTTCCAGTTATAAATCTCTGTAAGCTTGTGTTTGTTAATAAGACAAATTCAGCAATTCTCAGAACTTAGGGAGTGGAGTGTGGGTGGAGGAGCACTTATGTTTTTGAAGTATCATTTCTAAAAGAAATATAGAAGTTTCTGTCACTTAGGTAATATCCATAGGTTAGTATTCTATAAACTAACTGGAATAAAGCTCTCATTCCTAGCAAGACTTGTCAACTCTTTCAACTCTGCCTTGAAATTTTGGGGTGTCCCCAGAATCTATATAATTAGACTTGCAGATCCTAGTTATAATTTCCACCACTGGTAACAAATGTGTATAGTCATTGTGCACCATCGTGTGGTAATGTTTATAAGTTCATCTATTAGATGTTGTTGGATAAGGGACAAAGTGACTCCTTATCCCTTACTGCAAAACAACCTGCAAGGCATTTCCTCCTATTCTTCCCACCCTATAAACCATGGATTCCTTCCCTAAGTAAATTCAGTTCTGTTCAGTTGCTCAGTCATGTCCGACTCTTTGCAACCCCATGGACTGCAGCAGGCCAGGTTTCCCTGTCATCACCAACTCCCGGAGCTTGCTGAAACTCATGTCTGAGTCGGTGATGCCATCCAACAATCTCATCCCCTGTCATCCCCTTCTCCTGGCTTCAATCTTTCCCAGCATCAGGGTCTTTTCCAGTGAGTCAGTTCTTTGCATCAGGTGGCCAAAGTATTGGAGTTTCAGCTTCAACATCAGTCCTTCCAATGAGTATTCAGGACTGATTTCCTTTAGGATGGACTGGTTGGATCTCCTTGCAGTCCAAGGGACTCTCAAGAGTCTTCTCCAACACCACAGTTCAAAAGCATCAGTTCTTTGGCACTCAGCTTTCTTTATGGTCCAGCCCTCACATCCATACATGACTACTGGAAAAACCATAGCCTTGACTAGACAGAATTTTGTTGGCAAAGTAATGTCTCTGCTTTTTAATATGCTGTCTAGGTTGGTCATAGCTTTTCTTCCAAGGAGCAAGCGTCTTTTAATTTCATGGCTGCAGTCACCATCTGCAGTGATTTTGGAGCCCAAGAAAATAATGTCTCTCACTGTTTCCATTGTTTCCCCATCTATTTGCCATGAAGTTATGGGACCTGATGCCATGATGCCATGATCTTAGTTTTCTGAATGTTGAGTTTTAAGCCAGCTTTTTTGCTTTCCTCTTCCACTTTGATCAAGTAAGTAATTACTTGATAAAATTTCATCACTAAGTAAATTAAATGCATCATATGGGGGGAGAAGTAAGGCAACTGCTATAACCAGTAAAGCAGGGTGGTTGAGAGATCAGCCTCTGGAGTTTGATTACCTGAATTGTTCTGAATTTTACCTAATCTAATTACCTGAATTAATCTGAATTTTACCTACTCTGATTACCTAAATTGATCTGAAATTTGCTACTTATTATTGCATAGTCTTGAACATGTTAGTTCACCTCTTTGTGAATTAATTTTCTCATCTGTGAAGATATAATAGGACTGCCGCATAGGCAGACAACCATGGATAAAGAGATATTCAAAGAAAATTTGGAACATGTGAAAGAAAGCCCCAAATAAGTAAACAGAAAGTGGATAAAAGAAAAATAGGATAATTCACAGATGTAATATAAACAGATTAGTAATCTCAGACAAATTGAAGATTAAATTGCAACTATAAAACAATAGGATACCATGAAAAAAAATCAATTAGAGAAGAGTGAGCACAGGGAAGTAAAAACTATGATTCAAAAAAAAAAACATAGCCTAGCTGGAGGGCCAGAAGATAAAGTCAGTATAATCTGAATGAAAGCAAAAACGATCAGAGACAGGAAACATGAGACAGGAGGGCAATCTGCAGCCTGATACCCAACTAATAAGAGTTCCAGAAACACAGAAAAAGCAAATCAGAAGAAATAATTTGAGAAGATTTTCTAGACTTAAAGCGAGGCATAAGTCTGCACATCAAAAGGGTTTATTTATGGCTTCCTAGATGGCACTACTGGTGAAGAACCCACCTGTCAATGCAGGAGACTTAAGAGACATGCTGGTTCCATCCCCAGATCAGGAAGACCCCCAGGAGGAGGGCATGGCAGCCCACTCCAGTATTCTTGCCTGGAGAATCCCATGGACAGAGAAGCCATGGGAGGCAGGTTATAGTCCACAGTGTTGCACAGAGTCAGACATGACTAAAGCAACTTAGCACAATGCTAGTTAGGATGAATGAAAGAAGACCTACAAAGAAGACAACATTTCAGAGCATCATGGATAGAGAAAAAATCATAAATGCTTCTAAGGAACAAAAATCGAAATAGTTTAGTGTTTTCTTCAGCAATACTGGATGCTAGAAGACAGTGGACTTAAAAGTCCAGGGGAAAAAAATGATTTCCAACCCTGTGTTCTATACCTAGCCAAACTATTAATTAAGTGTCAAAGTAAAGATATCTTAATATATTCAATTATTCAGAAATTTTAACTTTCATACATCCTTTCTCAGGCAGTTGTTCAAGGATAAGCACAATCAAACAAAACAGTTAAACAATAAAGAAAAAGTCAAAGAATCCAGCAATAGTAGATTCAACCCAGGAGCTTAATGAAAGGAAGTTCCAGGATGACAACTATAGTACAGGCCTAGATTGCATTGGGAGGAGGTTGGAGGGCTCTAGAAAAGAGATAACTATTGAGGGGGAGTAAGCGGGCAAGGTGTTTTCATGTAGTTGTCCTTATCTTTGGAATATTGAATGAACTAATAAGGAAACTTAAGGTAGACATTGCTAGACTAAAAGGAAGGCAGTAAAGCTTCAGGGAAAATAAAATATTGCTCAAGAAAGAAAACACTAACTTGATTCTGCATGAAAAATACGTTTACCTTTTGTATACCTCTTAAATTAGTCCGTTCTCTTTGAACCTGCTAATACTGCCACTCTGGACTGTTCCCGTAATTTTCTTCTATCTACTCTGTGTGCTCTCAAATCTGTTCTCTTACAGTAACCTCCTAACTAGTTTTCTTGCATCTATTCTGTCCTCTCTCAAATCCATTTTCCATACTACACTCCATAGATTGCTTTTTCAAAATGCAGATTCAGTTATGTTCCTTCTTTGATTAAAACACTTCAGTGGCTCCCATAGCTCTTAGAATAAAAATACAAATCATTAACATTCTCAACAAGTTTCCATATTATCACATAGACAGTGAGTTCCTAAGTAGCAGTGGGGTGCCAGCTGCTATGTAAGTCTTGCTTCACCTCCAATAGGGTTGACTAGTAAGGACCCAAGAGACCCAAATGTGTTTAGACAGTTTATTACTTACACAGGTGGCAAAACAAGATCAGCATGATATCAGCTGCATGTATCCATCATCTCACAGGATGACACTGAATTGGAGGGGCCAGATAACATGAAAGATAAGTTTTTGAGGAGTCAACTCTAGGCTATAGCTAAATAGTTTTATAGCCTATAGCTGTGCCTGAAAGAGGCAAAGTGGACAGTCGTATGCCTGACTAGAACCAGGAGACCGATGAGAAACTGCCTCTTGGCAGCCTTATGCAAGATAGGGAGCCTCCTACAAGCCAAGGAGGCAGATGAGAAATGGCCTACAAACAGTTCCTCACAAGACCACATATCTTGACATGTCCCAGGGAAGATCAGAGGGCATTCTGTAACTAGCAGAGCCTTGCCTAGGTGGTAGCATGCAATCACCAGCGTGCCATGGTAGAGCCATTTCCCGCGGAACATAGACTGATCTTTCTACCAATGTAGTCTTATCTCGTGCACTGTCTCTTATTTACTGAGCATTAGCCACATTGACCTTCTTTTAATTTCTCTGTGTGCCTTGCTTTCCCTTGTCTTAGGGCTTTTTCATATGCTATCCCCTCTGCCTGAAACATTCTTTCTCCTACCCCTGTAAATGCTGCTCTTTTTTCAGTCCTCAGTCCAATTATTACTTCCTTAGAGGAGCTTTCCAAAACATTCCTAACCAGACCATTCCCCTGTTATATTGTGCTATATATATAGAGCTATATATAGCTATATATAGCATTGTGCTCCTCTCCTTCTATACTTGTATAACCTTTAGTTAATGTAATAATAGAGTTAATACATATACTAATATTTTTATTACTTGATTTTAAAATGCAATCACATACATAATTTCATTTTATCTTTTTACTTCTGTGAGATAACAAAACAGTATTATTTTTAACCCCTATTTTCTACAGAGAACAGCCCATATTAGGACTCATGCTATCTTACTCTAGTTTAGGGTGCCCTATATTTCCTTATTGTGTTTTTCATATAAATACATTAAGTATGAGGCAGCATACAGTTAGTGAGAGGGACAAAGAAATGCCATAAGGGCTCAAAGGAGAGAGAAACCACTTCCAATTTAGGTAATCAGAGTGATTTCCTAATGATTAGATCTCCATGATAGAGGTGCTATTTGAGTCAGCCTTAAAAGTTGATAGGCTTCTGGTAGACAAAGTCTCTAAGACAAGAGGCAATATCAGAGGTACAATCATAGAAAGGCTTGGAACTGTTTGAATACTAATGGCAAATAGATATATTTTGATGGTAAGGGTTAACGTGGGTTCTAAAAGGGATGATAAGAATTACATCGTGGAGGACCTTAAATATGGAATTAATTTTGTTGGCAGCAGGAAGTAACTAATGTTTCTAAGTGAGCAGATGGTCTGATCAGAGCTGAATTTTGGGAGGATTAACTAAGCAACAGCATATAAAATAAAGTGTAGCATGGTAGGACTGGATTCAGGGAAATCAGAGATCATGAACTGGGACAAAACTTCTCAACCAGTAAGCTGTGGCACACCTTGTAAAATATAATGTTAAAAACTTTCAGACAAGGGCCGCTAGGAGCATACCTGTATTTGAGGTGATGATGATGCTCAGTCGCTCAGATCATATCCCATCTTTTCAACCCCATGAACTGTAGCCCATCAGGCTCTTCTGTCCGTAGTATTTTCCAGGCAAGAATGCTAGAGTGGATTGCCATTTCCTACTCCAGGAGATTTTCCTGACCCAAGGATTGAACCTGCATCTCTTGTGTCTCCTGCATTGGCAGGCAGATTCTTTACCCCTGTGCCACCTGGGAAGCCCATATTTGAAGAAAGTTAGGTAGTTTTTAACTTGCTGCCTCAAAGGAGAGTTTAGCATCTGCAGAACTGGGGGTCATCTCAGGGAATCAGAAGGAGTTCAGCTTGTGCCAGGCGATTCTTAGAAGGACTTAGGGAAAGCAGAGGTCAGTTCTAGATTGGGTGCTGTTGGCAAGTAGTGTATTGGATATTTTGGTATGTCTTGTCTTGGAGATGAATGGATTAAAGAAATAGTAGTCATTTGCGTTAGCCAGAAGAGGGAGATGTTTAGTTATTTTTGTGGTTCTTCAGTGTCCTTGTCTCTACTTTCAGAAATAATTATACAGTAGTCTCGTGTCTGTCTTCCATTATAATCATCGAGTGGCCTTATCTGAGTATTGTTTATATTTTGCCAAAATTGTTTATGTTCAATTGGGAACACTATGGTTTAGCTATCGGCTTCCAGCTGCCAGTAATATTTTATTACCTTTTCAGTACCCAATACATTGATTTCCTCAGTCTCATGGCATCTAACTAGTTCCCTCATATGGTGAGCAGCCTTATTCACTTACCCCAGGGTGCTGTATAGATATTATTTTTGTTTAGATATGCCATGCTTTGAAAAAGGTTGATTGAGTAACACACTGAAAATGAAGAGTAAAGGTCCCAGGAAGATTACAGAAGTATTCAAAGCTCTTCACTATCTCCAGCACATCTAATTCATTTAAAAATCTGTGCTCCAATGAAAATATACCAATTCTTTTCTCTAGTCTGTGGTTTGCTGCCTTTGGATATCATGCTCTGTACCTGGGACGTCTTCCTGTGGTCCCCTTCTCATGTCCAGACCATGTCTGTCCTTCAAGGATCAGCTTAAATGTCTCTCCCTTCCTAAATGTTGTTTGGACATTTGGAATCAAGAAAAAGCCTACTTAAATATAATAAATGAAAATTAAATTATGTATTTAGGTGTATTAATTCTAACTTACAGGGGTCAAGCTGGAAGCAATCTCTCCTTTCTGTGAATTCATATAGCAAATTATTTATATCCCTAAAGCACTTATTTCTAACATTTATTAAATATGCATGGTGTCCTATTAGCTGCTGTCTCTGGTGCCAATAAAATGCCATGAGTTTTGCTTCTTTCCAGATTCTTCAGGCTTAAGTATAAAGTAGAAAAAAAGTTTCAAAACTCCACCTCATTCAGCAAGAATTAACTGACATTCTGTGGTATTTAATTCTGTTTATATTAGGGAGGTTAAGAGAAACTTATAGGTGACTCAGTGCTTCTTGTGAAAAGCTGGGATAGAGCTAATGGTGGGCAGGGACTGATTGTTACCAGAATATCTTTTGAAAATACATATTAAATGGGTTAATTTTTGAGGAAGTGTGAAAATCATGATCTTTTTATACCACCAGAAAGGAAAGAGGTGGATAAAAATTAATTATAATCCTTTGTCTGTTTCTTCATTTGCTATTATTTTCTCCCAATCTGAGGGCTGTCTTTTCACCTTACTTATAGTTTCCTTTGTAGTGCAAAAGCTTTTAAGTTTCATTAGGTCCCATTTGTTTAGTTTTGCTTTTATTTCCAATATTCTGGGAGGTGGGTCATAGAGGATCTTGCTTTGATTTATGTCGGAGAGTGTTTTGCCTATGTTCTCCTCTAGGAGTTTTATAGTTTCTGGTCTTACATTTAGATCTTTAATCCATTTTGAGTTTATTTTTGTGTATGGTGTTAGAAAGTGTTCTAGTTTCATTCTTTTACAAGTGGTTGACCAGTTTTCCCAGCACCACTTGTTAAAGAGGTTGTCTTTTTTCCATTGTATATCCTTGCCTCCTTTGTCAAAGATAAGGTGTCCATAGGTTCGTGGATTTATCTCTGGGCTTTCTATTCTGTTCCATTGATCTATATTTCTATCTTTGTGCCAGTACCATACTGTCTTGATGACTGTGGCTTTGTAGTAGAGTCTGAAGTCAGGCAGGTTGATTCCTCCAGTTCCATTCTTCTTTCTCAAGATTACTTTGGCTATTCGAGGTTTTTTGTATTTCCATACAAATTGTGAAATTCTTTGGTCTAGTTCTGTGAAAAATACTGTTGGTAGCTTGATAGGGATTGCATTGAATCTATAGACTGCTTTGGGTAGAATAGCCATTTTGACAATATTAATTCTTCCAATCCATGAACACGGTATGTTTCTCCATCTGTTTGTGTCCTCTTTGATTTCTTTCATCAGTGTTTTATAGTTTTCTATGTATAGGTCCTTTGTTTCTTTAGGTAGATATACTCCTAAGTATTTTATTCTTTTTGTTGCAATGGTGAATGGTATTGTTTCCTTAATTTCTCTGTCTGTTTTTTCATTGTTAGTATATAGGAATGCAAGGGATTTCTGTGTGTTAATTTTATATCCTGCAACTTTACTATATTCATTGATTAGCTCTAGTAATTTTCTGGTAGAATCTTTAGGGTTTTCTATGTAGAGGATCATGTCATCTGCAAACAGTGAGAGTTTTACTTCTTCTTTTCCTATCTGGATTCCTTTTACTTCTTTTTCTGCTCTGATTGCTGTGGCCAGCACTTCCAACACTATGTTGAATAGTAGTGGTGAGAGTGGGCACCCTTGTCTTGTTCCTGATTTCAGGGGAAATGCCTTCAATTTTTCACCATTGAGGGTGATGCTTGCTGTGGGTTTGTCATATATAGCTTTTATTATGTTGAGGTATGTTCCTTCTATTCCTGCTTTTTGGAGAGTTTTAATCATAAATGAGTGTTGAATTTTGTCAAAGGCTTTCTCTGCATCTATTGAGAGAATCATATGGTTTTTATCTTTCAATTTGTTAATGTGGTGTATTACATTGATTGATTTGCGGATATTAAAGAATCCTTGCATTCCTGGGATAAAGCCCACTTGGTCATGGTGTATGATTTTTTTAATATGTTGTTGGATTCTGTTTGCTAGAATTTTGTTAAGGATTTTTGCATCTATGTTCATCAGTGATATTGGCCTGTAGTTTTCTTTTTTTGTGGCATCTTTGTCTGGTTTTGGAATTAGGTTGATGGTGGCCTCATAGAATGAGTTTGGAAGCTTACCTTCTTCTGCAATTTTCTGGAAGAGTTTGAGTAAGATAGGTGTTAGCTCTTCTCTAAATTTTTGGTAGAATTCAGCTGTGAAGCCATCTGGTCCTGGGCTTTTGTTTGCTGGAAGATTTTTGATGACAGTTTCGATTTCCTTGCTTGTGATGAACCAGACAAAGGATTAATCTCAAAAATATACAAGCAACTCCTGAAGCTCAATTCCAGAAAAATAAATGACCCAATCAAAAAATGGGCCAAAGAACTAAACAGACATTTCTCCAAAGAAGACATACAGATGGCTAACAAACACATGAAAAGATGCTCAACATCACTCATTATCAGAGAAATGCAAATCAAAACCACAATGAGGTACCATTACACGCCAGTCAGGATGGCTGCTATCCAAAAGTCTACAAGCAATAAATGCTGGAGAGGGTGTGGAGAAAAGGGAACCCTCTTACACTGTTGGTGGGAATGCAAACTAGTACAGCCGCTATGGAAAACAGTGTGGAGATTTCTTAAAAAACTGGAAATAGAACTGCCATATGACCCAGCAATCCCACTTCTGGGCATACACACCGAGGAAACCAGATCTGAAAGAGACACGTGCACCCCAATGTTCATCGCAGCACTGTTTATAATAGCCAGGACATGGAAGCAACCTAGATGCCCATCAGCAGATGAATGGATAAGGAAGCTGTGGTACATATACACCATGGAATATTACTCAGCCATTAAAAAGAATTCATTTGAACCAGTCCTAATGAGATGGATGAAGCTGGAGCCCATTATACAGAGTGAAGTAAGCCAGAAAGATAAAGAACATTACAGCATACTGACACATGTATATGGAATTTAGAAAGGTGATAACGATAACCCTATATGCAGAACAGAAAAAGAGACACAGAAATACAGAACAGACTTTTGAACTTTGTGGGAGAATGTGAGGGTGGGATATTTCAAAAGAACAGCATGTATACTATCTATGGTGAAACAGATCACCAGCCCAGGTGGGATGCACGAGACAAGTGCTCCGGCCTGGTGCACTGGGAAGACCCAGAGGAATCGGGTGGAGAGGGAGGTGGGAGGGGGGATCGGGATTGGGAATACATGTAAATCCATGGCTGATTCATAGCAATGTATGACAAAACCCACTGGAAAAAAAAATAATAATAATAAAAATTAAAAAAAAAATTAATTATAATTAACAGTTGTGTTAATAGATACAGTGAAAAAGAGATTTTTTTCCCCCCCTTATTATTGATTTAGGAATGACTGCCTGCAAAAAACCTGGGAACCGAGAATGTAATCATCACTGTAAAAATAAACTTACATGTGGACATGACTGCTGTGAGTTCCATAAAACAGTTTATTTCAGATTTTAAAAATTAAAAGGTCTTTGGGGAATAGTAATCATATCCTTATTTATCTATGCATGATATTTGTATTATGCAGCTTATAACTCAAATAATTTTTATTTCTTTTGTGGACAACATTTTTTAAAAGTAAATATTAGATTAGAAATGTTGCAGAAATTTGGTCTTGTTTGAATGATACCTAAAATTGAACTTAAAGAATCTAGAATTTCCTTTCATAGGTAAAACTGGAGTTGCACAGAAGTCAGAAGTGAAAGAATCAACAATTTCTTCATATTTATCTGATTTAAGAAATAGAAATGCTGTTTCATCTCTTCCTCCAGTTAAACGTCTGAAGGTTAGTTTTAATATTTATCCCTTGTTCTATAGTTAAATGTATATGAGTATCCCATTATTCTGTGTATCAATTAGATAGGTATCCACAGAAGTACTTTAGAGTTGCTTGACTAGGAATATGACTTTTTTTCATAATATAGTTTCTATAAGGAAAGTGTGAAGGAAATGTCTGACTCAGTCATAAGTAGCCTATTCCTTCTCCAGCAGATCTTCCCGACCCAGGAAGTGAACCGGGGTCTCCTGCATTGCAGGATAGCTCATTACCAACTGAGCTATCAGGGAAGCCCATAGGGAAAGATACTATAATTTTTAATAATCTATAAATCCATTTTTGGAGCATAGTTATACAAACCTTTCCTTCATTAGCCTTTTTTTACTTTTTTAAACCAGAGAAGGGGAAATGGAGAGGGGTATGTGGCTTGCTTTGGTTCAGCAATTGAAACTAGATCCTCTTGCCTTTTCGTGGCTCCATCTGTGGTGGACTGGGCTGGAAAGTCTAAAGCTGATTTTAATTGTGACTTATGAGAGTGACTCATCACTCTCCTAGATGAGTACTGAGCAAGAGTCTCCCTTTCAAGTGATGAAGGAATGGGAATTCCTTCTGGTTGGTAAGTCACTAGCAAATTAACTCTAAGCCTTGGTCATCATATCCAGGGCAAAATAATTGATCAAGCCACAGAACAGAGCCAAGAAAATGACAGAGCGCCTGTATCTTTTCTGTTGTTGTTCAGCTCTAAGTCATGTCTTAACTCTTTGAGACCCCATAGACTGCAGCACGCCAGACTTCCCTGTCTTTCACTATCTCCCAGAGTTTGCTGAAACTCTTGTCCATTGAGTCGGTGATGCCACCCCACCATTTCATCCTCTGTCTCTCCCTTCTCCATCTCCCCTCAGTCTTTCCAGCATCAGGGTCTTTTCCAATGAGTCAGCTCTTCATATCAGGTGGCCAAAGTATTGGAGCTTCAGCTTCAGCTTCAGCATCAGTCTTGCCAGTGAATATTGAGGGTTGATGTCCTACGGGATTGACTGGTTTCTTTTCTAGGGTTGTTTTTTTTTTTTAATAAAAAGAAGATTCTGAGTCTTGAAGCTAAAATACGGAGACTATTGGGAAACATGGAGAGGTTTGCAGTTTGAAATGACAACCACCTTTTCTGAGACAATTATTTTTTAGTATCCCAAGTTTTTCCTTCTTTTTTTTCATATTTATTTCACATCATTCCTTCCTTCCTTACTTTTCACATTCATTGAACACCAAGAATGTGCCAAGCACTATAGTGGATGTGGAAGATACAATGATAAGAGAGTTTTAGTCTCAGTCCTCATAGAACTTAGAGTTGAGTGAAGGCTACAAATAAGTAAGTAGGTTTTTTCTTTTTTTTATTTTTTTTTTCATTTATTTTTATTAGTTGGAGGCTAATTACTTTACAATATTGTAGTGGCTTTTGTCATACATTGACATGAATCAGCCATGGATTTACATGTATTCCCCATCCTGATCCCCCCTCCCACCTCCCTCTCCACCCAATTCCTCTGGATCTTCCCAGTGCACCAGGCCTGAGCACTTGTCTCATGCATCCAGCCTGGGTTGGTGATCTGTTTCACCCTAGATAATATACATGTTTCAACATAGTGTGATGAGTGATTCTGTGACAGAAGTGTAAGATAACTTGAACTTACATAGAAAGTACACTCACTCCATTTTCAATAGGCCAGGAAAGGTTTCCTGATAAACATGACTAAGACCTGAAGGATATATAGGCATAAGCCAAGGATTGAGAGAGGTGAATACCAGAGTTGTGGTGAAGAGGGTTAGAAAATTATTTCAGATGTAGAGAATATGCAGCGGCCCAGAGCAGAGAAAGAGATACAGATCTTTTTAAAAACTGAAGTAATGCAGTATATCTGGAGTTCATGTATAAGTAGGAGGGTGGAGACATATAAGGGTGAAGAAATAAGTAGGATCCCGATCATGAAAACAATTTTGCTATTTTAAAGATTTGGACTTTATCCTGAAAGGGAAATCACTAAAGGACTTTAATCAGTGGCTGTTTTGTAAAGTTCACTCTGGATGCAATGTAGAGAATGGATTAAAGATAATAGAAAAAGAGCGTAAGGATTCATTTGGGAGGTTTTGCAGTAATCCAGGCAAGACAATGGCCTAGTCTCATGTAGTGGCAGTAGCAATGGAGAGAAGTGGCTGGGTTTAAAATATTTTTCAGAGGTAGAATCAGCTACGTTGGTACTTAATTGCTTATGAGAGGTGAAGTAGAAGGAATTGTTAAAGATGATGCCTAGCCTTCTGGGATTCCCTGGTGACTCAGACGGTAAAGAGTCTGCCTGCAATGCGGAAGACCTGAGTTCGATCCCTGGGTCAGGAAGATCCCCTGGAGAAGGAAATGGCAACCCACTCCAGTATTCTTGCCTGGAGAATCCCATGGATGGACGATCCAGGTGGGCTACAAAGAGTTGGACACGACTGGGTGACTTCACTTTCACTTTCTGGCTTGAGCGATTGGGGAAAAAGTGGGGCCTCACTAGGGTAAAAACTCTAAAGGGAAAGCAAGTTTGGAGGAATAGAGACATGATAAGTTCGTTTGAGAAATACTGAATTTAGAGGCCTACAAGATGTCTAGGTAAAGATGTTCTATAAACAGTTGGATATAGCTGTTTGAAAGTCAGGAGAGAGCTGAACTAGAAAATCAGGAAAGAGAACTGAGCTCAAATCTACAGAGGGCTACAGATTTGAGTCGTTCATGTGTAGATGGTAGCTGAAGCCATGGGAACAAATGAGATCTTTGAGAATGTGTAGAGTGAAAAGAGAAGATGGCCTAGTGAAGAAGAACCATGAAGAATATCAGCATTTAAGAAGGGCCTGAGGAGGAGATTTGAATTGAGAATTAGCCTGTGTTTCTTATAATTTGTTGGTTTTGGGACTATATATGTCAGTAAGAATTTTGCTGTTTGTCTCATTTGTTAAAAGGTATTGATGTGAAATTGATAGTTGAACTTGTTATTTTTCATTAATAGATGCAGATGAATAAATCTCCAAGTGTGGACCTTAAAGACTTTGGTTTTGCTCCAAAACCTTCTCTTCCCAGTATAGCAAGGTACAAATATAATGTTAATATCTGAGGTAAACTATTCATCATAAATTGTTTCTCCAAATAATCATTTACTCAGAGAAAGATTGTTACTGGCTACCTTTAAATCATAGTAATTAGTTAGTTTTATAATGAGATAATGACACCATAAGAGTTTTATCTTTTGTACCCCCAGGTTTTTTTAGAACTCTGTAGTTATAGTATACCTTTAACATAGATCAAATCATCTCTTTCTTGGAAAAGCTAGTCATCCTATGTGTCATGCCCTCAGGTTCTCTCTACCTTATAAACTTAACAGGTGACAAGAGTATACTTTAAAAAGGGAAATCATGTTAGTGTACAAAGTCCAATCTTTTCTGTTTAGGGCCCACTCTATATTAATAATATCTCAGATTTATAAAATACTTTATAACTTAAAAATTGAGCTTTTGTGCATTATTTCTTTTGACCTTAGCAACAACCTGGCTTATAAATCAAGGTATTTTTTATCTCATTATATAGATGAAATAACCAAAACTCATATTCCTAGTAAGCAGAGGGCTCTAGATGAGAACTCAGCATTCTTTTCCTATATTATGATGCCTGAAAGATAACAGTATATGTAATTTCCCTTCCAGATAAGGGCATTCCATATGCTGGGATGGCATTTAATATGCTTAACAGTCAGTACAGAACAGCCACTGACCAATCAGAATAGATGCCAACAGTACTTCAAGAGATCCTAGCTTTTGTTATCTAACTGAAAGAATCATTAGCAATAAGTTCTTAAGGCTACACACAGATATCGGGAATCTATGGGGGCATGTGAAGATGACTACATGACCTAAGTAGTTGTCACTTCCGTTAAACAGTGATTTTTTTTAACCCTTTACTACTCAGGCTAGTACAGTTAATCATAGAAGTACTGAGTAGATGAACCAATTTTTTTCTCACTTAAATGAATAAGTAGTTTTCAAAGTCAGATTAATTGTAATATTTTCTTTAACATTTTCATGGTTTTATTTATCTTTATAAAGGTCAGAATATTTAAACACACCTGAATTGCCTGTAATGGAGCAGAGGGATCAGCGTGAGATCTATACAAAAGGTCAACAACAACCATCGGCATATCAAGACAAAGGTAAATTACTGTTGATGTTTACTTGAGAGAGAATATGATTTATCACTACTTTGGACTAACAAGCAATGTTATTGAAAAACCAACATCTAAAATTATTATCATTACTAACTTGTCAACATTTTTCTCTTCAGTTATTGATCCAGTTTCAAATTCTTGGGTCTGTTATTTCAGATGGTCTTTCTGTGTCTGTCACAGATTTTTAAAATCTTTTCCTACATAGCATTGACTATTTGATTCATGTCAGTGTATGGCAAAAACCTTCACAATATTGTAATTAGCCTCCAATTAAAATAAATAAATTAATTTAAAAAGATCATATGAGGAAAAGCTGAGAATATAAGGGTTCTTTGAACATTTAAAGTATTAAAATGCCAAACTATTACTTTTATGTGTCTTTAGAATTATTTGAAATAATTTTTTTGTTTATAAAATTAGTTTCATTTTACAAAATAGCTGTGTGACCTTGGTAAAATTATTTAACCTCTTTTGAGCTTAATCTTATCTTTAAAATTAAGGAATAGAAAATTTAGTGACTTTAATATCTCTGTAGATCTTAAAACTATGATTTTTTACAGTCTCTATGATAATGTGAGACTATAACCGAGTTTATGGGATATTTGTAACATTTGTAAAATAGATTTGCTTTATATCTGTGTCTGTCATTAAATTAATGAAATAACGCATATAAATTCTTCAGTGTTGGGCCTGGTTCCTCCTTAGTCCTTATCATGCCATTAATAGTACCGTTTCTTTGGATCATGGTACCAATAGCCAGTCTGTTAAAACATGTAAGAAATAATTCTGGCCATAAAGTTGTTTATTCAAGTACCTATACATAGAAATGGTAAGCTTGGGGTTTTCTGAAAACAATTTCATATGTGTATTGTTTTTTACTTCTATTGCCACCCTTTCTTTCATTCTTTCACTCTATTGCTGTCACTAGCCATAATTTAAGATCTGAAGTAGGCAAGGACTTGAGTACCCACCACCCCTTATGACGCTGTGGCACTCATTAGACCCAATATCAAAAAAAAAAAAAAAAAAAATCCCCTGACCTCATCTAGAATATCAGAGCATTTATCCAATTTGTTGAAAGCCTGAAAAATATCATTACAATATGGATAGAAAGTGTAAGATTGTTAGCCCTCTTATCTTTATCTCTCTTCAACCTATAGCCCTCTAACTTACTCCTTGGATAGCTACTCTATCCCCTGCCCTTCTCCAAACCAGAGTTTATCCTTCCCTCTGATTACTTTCATGTTGTCTTTACATAGTTTTTCTACTTTTATTTCTTTCCCACCCACCATTCCAAATGTGATTTGTATTATGATACAAAAGTCTCATCTAAATACTTTAAACCTCAATAATAACTATACCCATCTTTTACTGAATGCTTCCCCCATTTTTTTTAAAGAAGTTGTATAATATAGTAATTAAACTTGCAGGATATAGAAATAATCTGTCTAGATTCAAATCCTATCTCATTTAGTAGTTGAATGACTTTTCAAAACTTACCCAGTTTGTCTCAATTTCATCATCTGGTTATATTTTAGGAATTTTAGGATTAAATGAGATAATGTGTGTAAAGCTCTTAGTATAGTATCTGGTACTATTATTAATAGTAATTGAGTATATTCATTATACTTTTTACACATTAGTCTTTGGTGGCAAAACATATTTTAAATGTATTCAAATATTGCTCTTAAGACTGTTTTAAGAAAAACATGGCATTTTTTATCATCTGTATTCCATGTTCAAGAAGAGAAGAAGAAAAGATTTTAGAAATTATATGAGAAAGCATGTTGAATTGTACAATTTAAATTGTAAGGGACCTTTGTGCAACTTCTCATTTTACAGTGAAAGAAGCCAAGACTCAAAGAGATTAAATGACTTGTCCAAAATCACATATCTAATTAATGGCAAGGCTAGAAATAGATTCCATATCTCTTGATTCCCAAGCAATACCATTTCTATAAAATGAAATTGACTTTTAGTTATCAGTGGAGAATTGAAAATCAAACCTATAATATATGAACTCTTTCAACTTTCCACCCCACAGCTATATATTTCTCTGTTTCTGTACTCATCCTTAACTGTTTTAAAAAAATGAATTACCTTTTCTTCTATTTAAATTTTATCCTTTCATCTGTAATCTTAATTTTTCCAGTTCTGCCTCCTCTGGAACTTTTGGAGACCAGCTGTGTCTCTTCTTTTGCCCTTATTTTCAATATCTTCTCCTTATGGTCTCTTTCTTTCCAGCATACAAATATGCTCACATCTCTTCCTTCTTTAGTTGCCAGTCCCCATCAAGCCAGGGCTTCTCAGGTAGTGAAGAATCTGCTTGCCAAGCAGGAGAATTGGGTTCAATCCCTCTGGGTCAGGAAGATCCCCTGGAAAAGGAAATAGCAGGCAACCCACTTCAGCACTCTTGCCTAGGAAATCCCATGGACAAAGGAGCCGGTGGGCGATAGTCCATGGGGTCGCAAAAGAGTTGGACATGACTTAGCAACTAAACAGCAGCAGCCCATCTAGCCAGATGGTCCTCTTCTCTATATCTCTATATTTCCATTGTACTTTGTACCTACTTCTCTTTGTAGAACATAGATATGTATGTATTATCAAGGTACAAAAGTAGAATAATGTGAACTGGAGTTGGAGGTAGAGTAAAAGGATAAAGAAAGTTTTGGATAGTGTAGAGGTTATTTAAAGTGAAGAAAAATTTTACTGGAGTGAGCTTATACCGGCTTGTGAGAGTATAAGGGGATTCTTTCAGGCATTATTAAAGTTTAATTATATAAAGTTTCAATTAAATAAATTATATTAAAAACTAAGACTGTAAATATTAAAAACTAACCATTTCCTCATTATTCTACTACATTTTACTATTATCTGTATTCCTGGTGGCTCAGTGAGTAAAGTCTGCCTGCAGTGCAGGAGGACCGTGTTCGATCCCTGGCTTGGGAAGATACCCTGGAGAAGGAAATGGCCACCCACTCCAGTATTCTTGCCTGGAGAATTCCATGGACAGGGGAACCTAGTGTGCTGCAGTCCATGAGGTCACAAAGAGTCAGAAACGACTGAGTGACTAACACTAACACATGAGATTTACATCTATATTTGTATCTGTACAATGGAAATACTTCATAAAGAGGTGCTATTGTGCATTTCTTCCCAACTTTACATTCAGTTGTGTCACATTGGTAGCTTGAAATCGGTCATAGTGGGAATCTTTACATCATAGAAATCAGCAGACAATACAAATCATGGCTTGACTTATTGTTTATACTTAAGAAAGTGACAGAGAAAATGTTAAAAGTGCAGATTTGTCAGTGTCATGCCTGTAGCCCTTACATTGTGGATAGCATGGAAAATTGAAAGAATATTCTTCTAGCATTGGAAAATTATCTAATTCAGCAAAGAAGTTGCTTAAGTCTTTGGTTGAATGAGTGAAGTTCCAACACATCTTTTTTGTTTTACTTTTATTAAAGAAAGAAAGTGAAGTCGCTCAGTCGTGTCCGACTCTTTGCAACCCCATGGACTGTAGCCTACCAGGCTTCTCCATCCATGGGATTTTCCAGGCAAGAATACTGGAGTGGGTTGCCGTTTCCTTCTCCAACTTTTATTAAAATCAACAAAAATATCAACCAACATTTGAATTGACAAATGAATGTGAGAGCTACATTTATCAATTGCAACCATATGTTGATAGATACAAGAGTTTGGCAAAATTCAATGAAAACATTCAGTGATAATCAGTTAGATGTGTGGAATTTACAATTGAGCATGCTATGTATATTATCATGTGTAAATTGTGTGCTACACATCCTTTCAGTTCAGTTCAGTTCAGTCGCTCAGTCGTGTCCAGCTCTTTGTGACCTCATGAACCACAGTACACCAGGCCTCCCTGTCCATCACCAACTCCCGGAATCCACCCAAACCCATGTCCATTGTGTCGGTGATGCCATCCAACCATCTCATCCTCTTTCATCCCCTTCTCCTCCTGCCCTCAGTCTTTCCCAGCATCAGGGTCTTTTCACGAGTCAGCTGTCCGCATCAGGTGGCCAAAGTATTGGAGTTTCAGCTTCAACATCAGTCCCTCCAATGAACACCCGGGACTGATCTCCTTTAGGATGGACTGGTTGGATTTCCTTGCAGTCCAAGGGACTCTCAAGAGTCTTCTCCAACGCCACAGTTCAAAAGCATCAATTCTTTGGTGCTCAGCTTTCTTTATAGTCCAGCTCTCACATCGATACATGACTACTGGAAAAACCATAGCCTTGACTAGACGGACCTTTGTTGGCAAAGTAATGTCTCTGCTTTTCAATATGCCGTCTAGGTTGGTCATAACTTTCCTTCTAAAGAGCAAGTGTCTTTTTATTTCATGACTGCAATCACACATCCTTTACATACAATAAATACATATATATGCACAAAATTTTTTGGAGAAGCAAATTATTGACTATTTATTAACACACTACTATGGAAACTGCACAGGTAAAGACATTTAGTTTCCATAATAATCATACGTGTTACATGCTATTATTATCCCATTTCTGCAGAAGAGAAAACTAGGCTCAGAGTTTAAATTACTTGTCTAAAATCATCCAACCAGTAAATCAGAGAGGTGGAATTTTCACCTGGGTAGTCTGACTCTAACCCAGGCTACATACAATGGATATACAATGGGTAGTCTGGCTCTAAACCCTGGTTATATACAGTGAATAACACTGAGGATATTTTAGCAGGAGAAAAATAAAGATATGTTTTCATAGCAATACTCAAAATTAACTACTTGTAAGGAAGAGAGGTGGGAGAGGAAGCCCATTTTAGAAGCTGTTACAATCCAATCTTATTCTTATGAAGGAATTAAGAGGGAAAATTAATTTTATCTAGAAAAATACCTTGAAAATTAAATTTAGTGTAGCAATCAATCACTACATGTAATGTAGTAAATAAAATTGGTTGACTACAGTACTCAATAGTGCTTGACCCCAGTGCTTTAGAAAACTACTACTAAAGACCTCTGTTAGTGTTAACAGTTGAAAGATGTGTTTCATATGTCAATACATAATAATGCTTATGGTTTTAAAAGTACCTATACTTACTTATATAAACACATGACAGATTTTTCTCGATGGACCTATTCTACAACTTCAAGTGAAAAAGTCCCTCAAACAGTTCTGTTTAACAGAAATCTTAATGCATCTGGAAACCAGGATTTGACAGATGTGATTAAAAGTAATTTCTCATTTTCAGAAGTTTTGAAAGTGAACTTTGAACTGGGAAATGAAGTTTGGGATGACTTTGATGATGAAAACTTAATAGAAATTACTAGCTTTTCAGCTGAAACTGAGAAGACAAACCCATCAGGTAAATAGCATGAAATATATTTCATTTGTATGTATTTTTGTATATATGTATTGTATGTATTTTATTTGAAATGTATGTATTTTAGAATGAAATAATTCATAAGAAATTCCTCGAATGTTTTTCAGTCAAGTTTTTGAAACTAATTTTATTTGCCTTTTTGGTGCATGTACTTAATTAGCTTTGATTTATTCAGATTATAATTTTTAGCAAAACTAAAAATGTGGCCCTCTCACAAATAACATTTCCTATCCCTAGGACAGAGGTCAAGGTTATTCCATAATGATGATATAGCAAATGAGCTTTTTCTATTCTGTTGTCCTTTCTCTTGTTAAAGGCTATATTCAAATTCAGATTTCTTAAATTTTCCCTCATAAAAGAGACTATCCTGCTCTCCATTTTAAGATTTCACATGGTCTGGTAATGTTTTTGAAAGACAAAAATGTTCCTTTTTTTTTTGAACTTTTTATTTTGCATTGGGGTATAGCTGATTAACAGTGTTGTAATAGTTTCAGGTGAACAGTGAAGGGACTCGGCCATACACATACATGTATCCATTCTCCCCCAAACTCCCGTCCTATCCATGCCGCATAACACTGAGCAGAGTTCCATGTGCTATACAGTAGGTCCTTGCTGGTTGCTGGGGTTGGCAGGGGCAGGGAGGAGGATGGGGGAGGCAATAGTTAGGGAGTTTAGGATGGACATGTAAACAATTGCTGTATTTTAAAATATTCCATTTTTTAAAATATTTCTATATGCTAGTAAACAACATAAAAATATTATTTCTACCAGAAATAATACCTGAATTGGCTTTTCAGGTATAAATAATTAAGAGGAAAAGATTAGTTTCTCCTGTATTAGATATTGTGTTTAAATCATATACAATCCAAAAATAATGGAATTAGGCCTTTGAGTTACTGGCAAATTCAGCCTATTTCAGTAAAACAGAGAAGTGAAAACCTTGGTAAGTAGAAGACAAGATAGCGAGTTGGAGAGACTCTGTCCCAGGATGGCTGACAGCAGGAAATCACCCCTTGCAGATCACTGAAAATATTGAATAACTTCGACTTGATCATTTACATGGCTTATAAATGAATAAAAGTGGTTTGGGGGCCTTTTAATTATAGTGACTAATAAGCTAACATATGTGTTATGTAGTTTTACTCCATTAGCTTCACTCCTTTGTTTTAAATATGCCCAGTAAATTTAATTGTTGAGAATTTTTCATTCATTTTAACCAGATCATATCTGTTTGGAGAGAGTCCTTGTAGAACTTGTGAAAAGCTTTATTCATCTGTTTCCTGGTATTTTATCTCAAATGTTATCTCTTTACCTAGGATTTGGAAACACTTTGAGTTCAGGTACTGGGGAAAGTAAGCTACCGTTCCAAGAATCAAAAGGCCAATTCCAAAGAGAAACGTCAAAGAGGCAAGTTTTAGAACTTTGGTTTCAAATACTTATGACTTTATATTTTCATGACATGTAAGTAGAGAGGAGGATCATGTCATTAGATGGCAGAGAAGCAGTAGGGTATCAGCCAAGCTAAGCTCTCTTAATCTTAGAGCAGTTTTTCTCAAAGTCCTCTTGTCAGATCATACAAATCAAAATTACCGTGTGTGTGTGTGCACGCGCACGCGCGCACTTAGTCGCTCAGTTATGTCCAACTCCTAGGGGAACACATTAAAAATGCACATTCCTGGGCCCCCATGCTAGGCTTACTGAATCATGGTCTCAGGGGCTGAGGTGAGGAATCTTCACTTTTCACAAGATGTGAAAACTGAATAAGAGTTTGACAGGGAGATGAACTTCCCTGGTGGTTCAGTGGTTAAGAATCTGCCTTCCAGTGTAAGGAACACAGGTTCGATCCCTAGTTAGGGAACTAAGATCCCACATGCCGCCGGGCAGCTAAGCTCACGCACTGCAGCTTCTGAGCCCACATGCCGTAACGGAAGGATCTTCCCTGCTGCAACGTAGATCCCAAAGATCCTGTGTTGCATCTAAGATCAGACACAGCCAAAAATAAATAAACATTACAAAAACAAAACCGAGTTTAACAGGTACAAAAGAGAAGACTAATAGCTGAAAAAAGAAGAGAAGTGAAAGGCAAAGGAGCAAATGAAAGCTATACCCATTTGAATGCAGAGTTCCAAAGAATAGCAAGGAGAGATAACAAAACCTTCCTCAGTGATCAGTGCAGAGAATTAGAGAAAAACAACAAAATGGGAAAGACTAGAGATCTCTTCAAGAAAATTCGAGATACCAAGGGAACAATTCATGCAAAGATGGATACAATAAAGGACAGAAATGGTAGGGACCTAACAGAAGCAGAAGATATTAAGAAGAGATGGCAAGAATACACAGAAGAACTATACAAAAAAGGTCTTCATGACCCAGATAACCACAATGGTGTGATCACTCACCTAGAGCCAGACATCCTGGAATGTGAAGTCAAGTGGGCCTTAGGAAGCATCACTACGAACAAAGGTAGTGGAGGTGATGGGATTCCAGTTGAGCTATTTCAAATCCTAACACATGATGCTGTGAAAGTACTGCACTCAATATGCCAGTAAATTTGGAAAACTCAGCAGTGGCCACAGGACTGGAAAATGTCAGTTTTCATTCCAATCCCAAAGAAGGGTAATGCCAAAGAATGTTCAGACTACCACACAATTGCACTCATCTCACACACTTGCAAAGTAATGCTCAAAATTCTCCAAGTGAGGCTTCAATAGTATGTGAACCATGAACTTCCAGAATTTCAAGTTGGATTTAGAAAAGGCAGAGGAACCAGAGATCAAATTGCCAACATCCATTGGATCAACTAGAAAGCAAGAGAGTTCCAGAAAAACATCTACTTCTGCTTTATTGACTATGCCAAAGTCTTTCACTGTTGGGATCACAACAAACTGGAAAATTCTGGGAGAGATGGGGATACCAGACCACCTGGCCTGCCTCCTGAGAAATCTGTATGCAGGTCAAAAACCAACAGTTAGAACTGGACATGGAACAACAGACTAGTTCCAAATCAGGAAAGGCTGAATATTGTCACCCTGCTTATATAACTTATATGCAGAGTACATCATGAGAAACGCTGGGCTGGGTGAAGCACACACTGGAATCAGGATTGCTGGGAGAAATATCAATAACCTCAGATATGCAGATGACACCACCTTTATGGCAGAAAGTGAAGAAGAACTAAAGAGCCTCTTGATGAAAGTGAAAGAGGAGAGTGAAAAAGTTGGCTTAAAGCTCAACATTCAGAAAACTAAGATCATGGCATCTGGTCCCATCACTTCATAGCAAATAGATGGGGAAATGATGGAAACAGTGACAGACTATTTTTTTGGGCTCCAAAATCATTGCAGATGGTGATTGCAGCCATAAAATTAAAAGATGCTTGCTTCTTGGAAGAAAAGCTATGACCAACCTAGACAGCATATTAAAAAGCAGAGATATTACTTTGCCAACAAATGTCTATCTAGTCAAAGCTACGGTTTTTCCAGTAGTCATGTATGGATGTGAGAGTTGGACCATAAAGAAGGCTGAGCGCTGAAGAATTGATGCTTTTGAACTGTGGTGTTGGAGAAGGCTGTTGAGAGTCCCTGCGACTACAAGGAGATCCAACCAGTCCATCCTAAAGGAGGTCAGTCCGAATATTCATTGGAAGGACTGATGCTGAAGCTGAAACTCCAATATTTGGCCACCTGATGCAAAGAACTGACTCATTGGAAAAAACCGTGATGCTGGGAAAAATTGAAGGCTGGAGGAGAAGGGGATGACAGGGGATGAGATTGTTGGATGGCATCACCGACTCAGTGAACATGAGTTTGAGTAAACTCCTGGAGTTGGTGATGGACAGGGAGGCCTGGCATGCTACAGTCCATGGGGTCACAAAGAATCGGTTACAACTGAGCGACTGAACTGTATGCATTCCAGGTAGAAGAGTGTATGTAAAGGGATAAGGTTTGAAAAGGTATCTGGTGCTCAAGGGTCAGTAAAATGGGTCTATGTTGCCACAGAATTAAGGCTGAGATTGCTGAGGTCTGTGAGGGGCCATGAATGCCGTATTTAGATACCTGTGCTGTATCCAGTAGGTCAGGGTTCACAAACTCAAACTGCTTCCAGATCTGATGGGCCAAGGTTAACTGCAGAGTGCCCCCTATAAATGGAATAACCACTGCTCAGAGTTAACCAGGTGTTGCAGTGCAGGAACTGTAAGTCTAGTGTTGTCAGATTTTCTGATTTTTCAAAAAAGCTAAGAATCTAAAATTTATGTGACATCTCCTGACATTTAAATTTTGACAACTAATTTTTTTAAGTATCTGCAGCACCTGTTATCTAAAAAATAATAATAATGCTTATAGACCCATTATAGCCTAGTTGGCTCTGGGTTCTGATCTCCATAGTAGGCAGTGAAGAACCATCCAAGATATTTAAGCTATATAAGGCTATTTAAGCTTATAACTATTAAGGTTATATAATTCAATCAGAAAAATACCATTGCAGCAGTGATATGTAGAATGAATTGTAGAGGGTGGGATCACCAGGAGCATAGTGGCCAGTGAGAAAGACAGGCCATGATAAGGCCTCAGCTGGGGCAGAGGTGATAGAAACTGAGAGATAGAATTGGATGTTTGAGTCGTTTCATAGATAACAAAGAGTACATTTAGAAATTGATAGACTATTGCAGTAAAGGAGCAGGGAAGCATAAATGACAAGTGGTTAGACATAAATATTATTTAAGGATATAGAGCATATGAGACATTTGAAAAAATAATATTAGGAATGTTCAACATAAAGTATCTTTGTAATGTAAAATGCATTTGTATGTTGCACCTGATTAGAACTTAAGGGAAAGAAGTTATAGCCAGAGCCAAAACTTTCCCACAGAGAAGAAATGTTGGTAACTTTTTATTCGGAGTTTAGTTTTCTAAAGAGTTATTTCTCCTACTTGAAAATTTTTTTTAAGTTTGTAAGTGTTATATGATATTTTTGCTATTATTTAGTCATTTTACTGAACATTAGTATCAACATCACAGAATCATAGATTTCATAGAATTCCAGAGTTAAAGGGAATTAAATGTCATTTAGTCTCCCCTCCATTGGGTCCTTGAATAACCATCCAACATTACTGGCAAGTGATGATGCTGTTTCCACCAAGACAATTCCAGTGACCAGGAGCTTATTCATTCTACAGTGCTCGTTTCATGTTTGGATTTCTCAGGTCATTCACTAGCTTTTAAAATTTGTCTTTTTATCATTTCCATTCATTGGTTCTAACTCTTAAGTCATACAGAGTAAACAGATCAGAAGCATCACAGTGAAACAAAGCCATGGGTGTAAAGAAAGTAGGCAGATCACAGTAGGAAAGTAACAAGGCATATGAACAGTGTTGTGCACCACAACTGTAGAAAAGTACAAGTAATTTTGGAAGAGTTTAAAAGTGACCAACAGAAAATAGGTGGGTTTAAAATGGAGTTCTATCAAGACACCTCTGAAAAACTGGTCCCAGAAGTTGCTGCTGGGAAGGCCTGTGAGAGCTGAGGGTCTGTGATGAAAAGGAGACACATGCTCTTCCTTTCATAATCTTCTTACTGTTTTAATTCCTTGCCATTCCTTGCTATAAGAGGTAAAAAGATTCTGTCCGAGCAATATGTGTGATTCTTCCCTACACCATCTACTATTTATGGCTCCTTGCATGACTGTCACACTTTAGCCTGTGTCAGCTTAAATTGTCACCTCCTCAGAGTGGCACCCATGACCGTCTTTTTTAAAGTGGGTTTGTGCTCCACACTGTTACCTACTATATTATTACTAAGTTCATTTCCTTCATATCACTTCAGGATCTGTAATTATGTTTACTGTTTGTTTATTGTCTGCACCTTTATAGATGATAACCTCCTAAAGATTTGTTTACTACTTATACTTAGCTCCTAGTACAATATCTGGCATATGGTAGTGAATCATAAATGTTTTTTAATGAATGAATTTAATATAAAAGATTAAAGATGAACACTAATATACAGTTACTCATGAGAAGATAACTAGAGATGCCTGTCTACAGTGAGACCAGAATAGGGAAAAGATACTAAAAGTTAAGCAAATGGGATTTAGAGAAGATTTATGGACTGCTTGACGACAGATGATTAAGCATAAGATGCAATTCTAATGAAAACTGCTGAATGATTGTTTCTGTAGGCCTTTAAAAGTAGTATTCGTATTTAATTTGGAATATATAAATTGCTTTTTTGTCAAAAAGAAAGGAGATACACCAACTTCACCATGAGTCTACGAAATAGAGCATCAATTGTATGGGTGATAAATATGATAAACTAATCATATTTTCCAAAGAATTGCTGTTGATCTAAATTAGAATGGTTTGTTTCTCTTATTTGCCATATTTGATCAAGTAATTCATTTTGATTTTTAGTTTTGTTTCATCACATGAGGAGCCAGATATTTATTTACCAAATTCTGCTATGTCCAAGTTTGGTGCATCCTCCATGACACAATTACCTCAACAATCTGGAAATGCAAGTATTATAAGAAGAAACACTTCTCTCTTTTTTCTTTTAAATACTGCCTGAATAGTTAAACCTTCAATGGTTGCTGACTTTTTTAACCTCAAAATATAGGTCCATTTACAAGAAAGAAAACAACAAAGTCTGTCACCAGAGATTGAAAAGCTATGCTTTACTCGCTCTGAAAAAATATCAAACTCTTCAAATTTTAATAAGAAAGTGGATTGCTTTATTAGAAGTGAATGTAAAAAGGAGACTGATTTCAGGTAAGAACTCTTTAAAAATATTTTAAGACTATACAAGTGAAAGCTTTCTACAAAGAATTTCAGCATTCCTTTTCCCTTGGTTCATTTTAAAGATCAGAACCTACATGTTTTATTTACTTAAAGATGTAAAAATTTTAGACCTCTGGTAAACTAAGCTCCTTAAGATAATTCAAAATGTCAAATATCTCAATTTTTGAGAACCTATGTATTTGATGCTAGTAATTAAAACACTGTATTACATTAATAAACTTTTTTACTTATTTGAATATAATATGTTGATAATATGAAATATGAGGTCACTTGAGAAATGAGATCAGTTAATTTTTCTAATGTTCTAGTTGTTTTTCAGCCACCAAGTTCTGTTATAATTCTACAGGTTCAAAGAAGAAGTCAGGTTAAATCTAATCAGTGCCCCTACTGCTGATCGTTTTTATGGTTACCTTTAGCAATTTCCCCTCTCCCTCTTGAATAGTCAAGGTTTGGAGACCTGTTGACTGATTAAATGACACTACTTTCCAAATTGTCTAAAGAAATATCTATCTAATATACTTGTCTCTACCTTTAATAGTTCATGAACTCTAATTTCCCCCAGACTTCCTATAAGATTATGCATATTGAAGTTCATTTGATAAATTACCTCTCAGCAATCTTCAAGTTTATCCATTTAATATTTTAGTATATTATTTATTATAAATTTGTGTTATAAAAATAGTTACTTTTACATTTGCTTTTCCCCCCAGTAGGTTTCATCCTGATGATGAAGCTGATGAAATAAAGTCTTTTCTGGGAATATTTGATGGTATTTTCTAAAACAGACAAAAATGCTTTTTATATTAATAAGACAAAGTATAAAGACACCTACTTACAAAGAATGATTTTTATTTTTAAAAAGTAGTTCATACTTGTTCAGATTTTTTTTCTTGGATTTGACCAACTTTGTTGACTTTTTTTGCAACAAAATATTTGGACTGATTTCCCCCCGCCCCCCGCCCCCCGTAATATTGTAACTTCCTGAAAAGCACTTTTACAGTGGCTTTGTTTCATAAGCTGATAATTAAGCTTCATTTAGAAATAATTATTTGGTTATTAATTGGATATAGACCAGAATCAATTTAATATTTTCTAAAGAAGAAATTCTGTGAAGGCAAAATGTTTGTAGATCAGTAAATCTATTTATTGTATCAATGTTTCACCATTAAGTTACTAAAGGATTTTTTTTTTACTAAAGATTTTTAAGAATCCAGTGGCTGTCTGAACCTTTTCTTATATCATTTCAAGCAATAATAAAGGAAATGTCAATCAGTGTAGACTGTCTTCCTTTAACTTGTTTTTCAATGTGGTGAATTCTAAAACTTTGTTATGTTGATTTTTAATACAGCAAAAGCTATTTGATATTATTTTCCAGTGAGTTATCTCTCAGATTTCTTTATTAATAAGTAGTATCATAGGCACTGTAAGCAGTATTTATTATCTAATTTATTTATAGATACAGTGTGAAGTTGAAGCCACTTCAGAAATTTTAGGAATTTTTCTTCAGATATAAAAGCCTTAGAGGAAAGAGAAATAGAGAAGAAGATGAGGTTGTTGGCTGTTATTAGTAAACATTTATGAGGCATCATATGTATTAAACTTAGAACAAGTAAAAGAGACTTTGTCTCTGTTGAAAAGTAAGAGCAACCAAGCCCTTATTTTAGTCATCTTTACGATTGGTGTTTCTGCATCTGAATCAATCATGCTACAACATTTAAAGGTTATTAAACACCATTAAAATGAAAAATTGGTTCACTGCAGTCTGCTCATCTAGCATACATAGACTTTGACACTAAAGAAAAAGCAGTTTAATTTAAGAACACTTATTGTGATCTGCTAAGTGAAAAGTACTGTGCCTGGTAGAGGGAGAATGTTTTAGCCATTAACCTAGAAGTTTTCTTATCAGGGCTGTATAGTTGGAGAAGTCCTGAGACTACAGGAAGAATAAAACTGAACTCCAGAGGCAGGAGACTTAAGCCCAAAACCTGAGAACACCAGAAAACTCCTGACTACAAGGAACTTTAAGTAATAAGTGACTGTCTAAAAGCCTCCATACCTACACTGAAACCAACACCACACAAGAGCCAATAAGTTTTAGAGCAAGACATACCACGCAAATTCTCCAGCAACGCAGGAACATAGCCCTGAACATCAACATACAGGCTGCCCAAGGTCACACCTAACACATAGATCCATCTCAAAACTCATTACTGGGCACTCCATTGCTCTCCAAAGAGAAGAAATCAAGCTCCACGCACCAGAACACTGACGCAAGCTTCCCTAACCAGGAAATCTCGACAAGCCAATCGTCTAACCCCACCCACTGGGTTAATCCTCCACAACAAAAAGGAACCACAGACCTCCAGAATACAGAAAGCCCACTCCAGATACAGCAATCTAAACAAGATGAAAAGGCAAAGAAATACCCAACAGGTAAAGGAACATGAAAAATGCCCACCAAGTCAAACAAAAGAGGAGGAGATAGGGAATCTACCTGAAAAAGAATTTAGAATAATGATAATAAAAATGATCCAAAATCTTGAAAACAAAATGGAGTTACAGATAAATAGCCTGGAAACAAAGATTGAAAAGATTCAAGAACTGTTTAATAAAGACCTAGAAGAAATAAAAAAGAGTCAATTACAAATGAATAATGCAATGAATGAGATCAAAAACACTTTGGAGGGAACCAAGAGTAGAATAACGGAGGCAGAAGATAGGATAAGTGAGGTAGAAGATAAAATGGTGGAAATAAATGAAGCAGAGAGGAAAAAAGAAAAAAGGATCAAAAGAAATGAGGACAACCTCAGGGACCTCTGGGACACTGTGAAACGCCCCAACATTCGAATCATAGGAGTTCCAGAAGAAGAAGACAAAAAGAAAGGCCATGAGAAAATACTCGAGGAGATAATAGCTGAAAACTTCCCTAAAATGGAGAAGGAAATAGCCACCCAAATCCAAGAAACCCAGAGAGTCCCAAACAGGATAAACCCAAGGCGAAACACCCCAAGACACATATTAATCAAATTAACAAAGATCAAACACAAAGAACAAATATTAAAAGCATCAAGGGAGAAACAACAAATAACACACAAAGGGATTCCCATAAGGATAACAGCTGATCTATCAATAGAAACCCTCCAGGCCAGAAGGGAATGGCAGGACGTACTGAAAGTAATGAAAGAGAACAACCTACAACCTAGATTACTGTATCCAGCAAGGATCTCATTCAGATATGAAGGAGAATTCAAAAGCTTTACAGATAAGCAAAAGCTGAGAGAATTCAGCACCACCAAACCAGCTCTTCAACAAATGCTAAAGGATCTTCTCTAGACAGGAAATGCAGAAAGGTTGTATAAACGTGAACCCAAAACAACAAAGTAAATGGCAACGGGACCACACCTATCAATAATTACCCTAAATGTAAATGGGTTGAATGCCCCAACCAAAAGACAAAGATTGGCTGAATGGATACAAAAACAAGACCCCTATATATGCTGTCTACAAGAGACCCACCTCAAAACAAGAGACACACAGACTAAAAGTGAAGGACTGGAAAAAAATATTAGTTATGTTCTAAATACATTGGGTTAACTTACTCCTATAGAATGAACCATACAACAGAGCTTTCACAAAAATCTTTGTTGGGCTAAATTTTCAGAAGTTTTTTTGATTAAAAATGTCCTTAATTGACTGTTTGGCAGCTACCTCATAGGTATGGAGTGAGAATTTAGTAAGCCACTACATAGAAAGTTCTTAGTTTAAATACTGATACATAGTATGTGTTCAATGAATGGTAACTATTTGTACTGAAAAGAAATTGTCCTTAACAGCACTTCAAATAACCCATTGGGAAGGGGTGAGATAAATACAATATTTAGTTGTCATATCTGAATTGTGTTAAATCACATAGGATTTGAATAATGAACTCTTGATTTCCACAGATTATCATCCATAGAAAAGATTTTAATCTTAGACCTCCCTCCTATATATACTTCCTCATGCTTTCAAATAGGTCCCCTCCACTCCCATTCCCTTCTCGCCAACATTCTTAGTTGGTTTATGGTCAGAGCACACAAATCTATTTTAATATTACAATAAGTAAAATGTAATTATAAATCTTTGGCATATTCTAATACATTCTAAAGTCCAATACAAATGATCACTGGATTACTCACTTTTCTAGATATTATCACAATTTACTCCTTAGTAGATTATGAAATAGTCTCTTTACCAAGACTCCATTTCTAGAAAATAGGAGCAACAGGAACTGTAGGGAATATACTGTTCAAGGACCCCTAACTTAGAGGGAGAACATTGGATACCAATGCATCTTAGTAACAGTTATGTATAGAAAAGGTACCAGTGAGGAGGAAATCAGGGCAAAGATGAGTAAACTAAGCTAACTTAGAATTAAGCTAAGTAAGTAAGCTAAGAATTTAGTGTGAGTTTTGATTAGTTAGTGGAACAAACAAAACAAAAGGGAAAACGCTGGCACGTATTATTTCTTGGTATTTCAACTCCTGGCTGCCAGTAGTTAAAGACCTTGCTGCCTACAGTCTGTTCTGAAGACCAGTAACATGGGAGATCCCTGGGAGTTGATTAGAAGGTCTTGGGCCTCCCTCCAGACCTTCTGAGTCAGAATCTGCATTTTAACAAGACCCTGGGTGATTATGTGCACATTAAAGTGTAGGAAGCACTTGTTTTCACTGGAAAGGAAGAGAAGAGGATGATATCAGAATTATAAGAGGATCCATTCCAGAAGACAATTATAAAAGACTAATGATGATTACTTGGTTTTCTGCACATATATTTCCTATTTTAAATGTAGCACGGTGGTATAGCTCTTCTTTAATTACCTCTCAGTATAGGTTTTCTACACCAACTGTCTAAATTATCTTTATAATTCTCATACATCAACTGGGTATTTTGTTATGTAGCTTTGAGAGGCACTACGATGCCCTGTAGAGTTTTGTTTTATTAACGTAATGTAAAAGCAATAATTCAGGCTTCCCTGGTGGCTCAGTAAGGCAGTCCACCTGCCAATGCAGGGGACATGGTTCGACCCTGATCCAGGAAGATCCCACATGATACGCAGCAGATGAGCCTGTGGCACAACTCTCCACCCTGTGCTCTAGAGCCCGGGAGCCACGACTGCTAAGCCCATGTGCCTCACTACTGAAGCCCGCACACCCTAATTAATCAATTAACTAATTAAAAGTCCCCGACAAGAGAAGCCACAGCAATGACAAGCCCATGCATCACAACTGGAGAATATCCCGTTTACCGCTACTAGAGAAGAGCATGCACGCAGTGAAGACCCAGCACAGCCCTAAATAAATAAATAAATAAAATTTTAAAATTAGAGCAGATCATTCAAAAGAGCAATCTTTGTCTTTCTTATTTTCACATTTCAATTCAGAAACCTTTCCCTAAACTAACACCTGCCTTAAAAATCCCTACATACTTCAGCAAAACAAAATGAACCCAAACAAACCCAAACAAAATAACTCAAACCCCACATAGCATTCTGAAAGATTTAGAAAAGTGTCCATAAACCTAGTCATGAATTTTATGTTGTAGTTATAAAATGTTTTATTAAAAGAGGAATTAAAATTCAGCTGACATTAACATTTTGCCTGAAGTTACCTCCTGTGACACTAGATGGCTTCAAACCTTTAAAACTATATAAATGACTAAAGTCACCTTTGTTTTTATTATTTCTAAATTGTTAACTTTGGAAACAACTTTTACCAATTAGAATTTTTTTTTAAGCTAAAAGAATTTTGCTACAATTTTTTTCATTTCAAGTGTATTAAAATTTTAGCAAGACAAATTATTCAGGTTACAGATTATCAAAAGATCAACTCAAGTTTAAGTCACATTAAAAAGAAAAAAAAAGCCAAAAACCTAAAAACAATGAAAATACAGAAATAACAAAGGAAATTCATCAACAGGTCTCTAAACTTGAAAATTGAGACAAAATAGAAATTAATTTGCACAACTCTCATCCACTTTTGCCTCCATTTGTCCTAGGGCTTGCTTGATAACGTGATCAAATTTTTATTTTTGTCATGTACATGGTCATTTTCTTGACCATTTGATTTTTGGTTTTCCTTTTCCATTGAGGTTCTGGTCTCATGTTCCTGGTAGGAATCTATTTTCAAGTATAGGAGTATCTCTTCTGAATGGACAATAGACTGGAGTCATGTTCAAGATTTTCAGTCTCATTTCACTAGATGCATTTTTCTTTAATTTTTCCTTTTTTGTGTTTTCAGGAATTTTTTTCATATGTTTCTTTTTTCGTTTTAAAAATTTATCTTCAGAAGCACTTTCAGAATCAGAAGACTGAGACTCTCTTGTGCTATCTGAGTCATGAGATGATGGTGAGGATGGTGATGATGACTTATGCCTCTTCTCCTTAGTTTTAGTTTGGGAATTAGCTCTCTGCAACTGAATATCTGCACCTCAGCAAATGGCTCTCTAGCTGCATCTGTTTTCTGATTTTTCTCTCTTATACAACTTCTTGACCATATTTCTACTCACTTATCATTAATAGTGATAGATTTGTGCAAGAGGTCTCATTTCTTAATATTATTAATAACAATATCTTCAGATACAATATGATCTATGGAAAACATTGCAATTACACTAATCTCGGCATAAAAATTCAGATCTGAGCCTCAGGTGGATGCTCAAATGTTAAACATACTTTCTTTTTAAAAAAAACTTCCTAAGTAAGGCCTTCTGGCACATAGAACATAGATGGCATATACGTTTAATCTTTATAATAGCCTTATGAGGTAAATTCTCTTATGTATATATTATGTATATGTTATATATATATTTTATACATGTGTATGTGCGTTCTGAGTCGATTCAGTCATGTCCTACTCTTTGTGACCCCACAGACTGTAGCCTGCCAGGCTCCTCTGTCCATGGGATTTTTCTAGGCAAGAATACTGGAGTGGGTTGTCCCTTTTGCAGGTCACCTGTCAACATCAGTAGACATCTCTTCTTCCCATTTGGCACTGAGCCTCAGGTAATTATTTTGTTTTTCAGTTTTCACACTTAAGCTTCTGTTCTTTAACCTGCTTTTTGTCCTGCCTCCAGATCCCTGAAGCCTAGTTGTTTATCTTTCCTAGGTCAATGACTTCATTTTGAAACCCAGTATTTTGAAGAGAGAGAGGAGAGCCTGTGTTCAACAAAATCCTTTTTGTAAAGACAAATTGGTTTTGTCTGCTAGTGCTGTGTCATAAAGCTTTCTGTCTGCTGTATGTGAAAACTACCCTAAAAAAGAAAGAGAAGAAACCCAGTTATTTGTGACATTTTCCAGGATCATAGGACTTAAGCATTATCTGCTTGAAATGTGACTCTCATCTTGCCATTTTCTCACATAATAAATAGTTACATGTGATTTTTTTTTTTCTGCGTCTCTCAATTAGGAATATACTGTTTTGAGAAGTTTGAAAGTTAAACACAAATCTTACTGAGAGTATTTGATATCTATCTTATAAAAATATGATTGTATAAAGTAATTCTTAAAAGTTCTATTTTTATCCTTAAATTAAAGTTGAAAGAAAGGAAAAGGATTATCAGTTGTTATTAGATTTTTATCTTGAAAATTATGAACTTTCAGTATATAAATTTCAAGTTTTTCCCCATAGGCTTTATTACTTCCTCCAGTTGTCTTTTCATTTTCCTGTGCTGTCCATCAACCATTTCCTATCCTTCTGGGATTCTCCTCAATTTCTGTTTGCATTGCAATGTCATATTTCTTTTATTTTAAATGATTTTAATTTCATTTTTAATATATAGTGAGAACACACTTTATTAAGTTCATTTCACTATTTTCCACTATCAAAATAACTTTGTCTTTTGAAATTTTTGCCTCCTAAAATAAATTACTTTAGGGTCTTCATAGAAATATTCTCTTTGCTCTTTGAATTTTCTACACTTATGGAAAAAAGTTACATATTCCAAATACATTTCTAAAGTAGAGGTGTTTAGAAAAATAAAATTCTCAGTGTAATAAATAATTCTCCAGTTGGATATTCCATTTACAAAATCATGTAATTTATGGTTTTATGCTCTTATGTTAGAAGAAATCTTTTCAATAAAAAGAGTTTTGTTGGATTTTTTTCTGATTATGAAAATAACATATGTTTATTTATAGTACTTATACTATGAAAATAATTCAGCAATAGACTAGTACACATAGCAACAGAGGCCTAAAAATGAGTACTAGGTGAAAAATGTTAAGATATAGAATGTGAAGCTATCTAAGTAAATTTAAAGTATATGTACAAAAAAACAAGAAAATATATTTTATAGAAATATAGGCAGACTCAAAGATTTATATCATGCATTAGAATTGTTGTCAGTGGGGGGTGGTTTGAGTGGTCTAAATGGGAAATGTGGATAAAAGAAATTTCAGATAATACAGAAATGTACAAAGAAGTTAAAATCACCCTCCATCCCACCACTGGATGGTAATCACAGTTTGCATATTTTGAAATACAGTCATCCAGATACACACATGCACACTTTAAAGTGAAATTATAGTCTTTTTTATCTTTATTTTCATTTAGCAATATAATATAAATGTTATACATAATCAGTTTTCATGTATCAACAGAATGAACATGGTGTGCAAAACATTTAATGACTACCCTATTCATATATATTTAGATTGTTTTCAGTTCTTTAATAACTGGTATTGCAATGAGCATTCTTCTACATTAATCTTTCACTAGAAATGTACCTTTAAATTATTGAAACAAATTATTGTCAAATTGTCCTCCAGAAACTCAATTTTTACATTCCCAATATGAAAATTTCTGATTCTTCTGGGAAGCTAAAACTTTATTTAGGCTTTAGGTTCTAAAACTTAATACACTTGTAGAACAAACTGACAGAAACAAAGTTATCTCTATATTCCAGGTGATCGAAATGTCCAGACCTCAGCAATAGAGTAAGTTTGCTCAGAGTCCTTTCTGTTCCATGGGAAATCAAAGACTACAAAACATGATGATGTCAGTGCACAACTGACAATTTAGCACTGCTTCATGATCCAAACATCAGAAATTGAGTGAACTATGGGCTTCCCTGCTGGCTCAGCTGGTAAAGAATCCGCCTGCAATGTGGGAGACCTGGGTTTGATCCCTGGGTTGGAAAGATCTCCTGGAGAAGGGAATGTCTACCCACTCCAGTATTCTGGCCTGGAGAATTCCATGAACTTTATAGTCCACGGGGTTGCAAAGAGTCAGATACGACTGAGCGACTTTTACTTTCACTTCATAAAAACAGCAGCAAGGATGCACCTAGAACTACACCTCACATCATTTATATGTATTCATTTAGGTAGTACATCAACTTTTTTACACCTGTATGTGTATCAGACTCCTGAAAAAAAATTAAAACCTTTAATTTACTAGGGGTCAAACTTGTGTTCTAAGTAATTGTGAGTTACCTATTTTTCACCCTGGTTCCTAAAGTGCCTTTAAACTTTCCTCAAAGATTTGGAGTTCATTAGCAACCTTATGTCGGAGAAGGCAATGGCACCCCACTCCAGTACTCTTGCCTGGAAAATCCCATGAACTGAGGAGCCTGGTAGGCTGCAGTCCATGGGGTGGCTAAGAGTCGGACGCGACTGAGCAACTTCACTTTCATTTTTCACTTTCATGCATTGGAGTGGCAACCCACTCCAGTGTTCTTGCCTGGAGAATCCCAGGGATGAGGGAGCCTGGTGGGCTGCCGTCTACGGGGTCGCACAGAGTTGGACACGACTGAAGCGACTTAGCAGCAGCAACCTTACGTACCAAACAGTCCGGTGAGTTTTCAAACCCAGCTTTGAAAGGAGACAGCAGTTCCAGTACCCCTCTCCCCACTGGAGCAGACTGGTGGGGTGGGAGGAGCCGCAGAGCCAGACAGACCCTGGGCTCCCTGTAAACCCCTGGGCTGCCTGCAGCGACCCCTGTCCAGGGCCTGAGCGCCTCACTAAGGTCCTCTGCCTCAGTTTCCTCAACTATCATGTGGAGAAAGGATATCCACTTGACTATCTCCAGTATCTAGAGCAAATATTTCAACAAATAACTGTTAACTCATGGTAACAATTAGGAATAATGAATAACAAACGTGCAATGGGAGACTTCCCTGGTGGCCCAGTGGCTAAGATTCCACGCTCCCCATGCAAGGGGCCTGTGGTATGATTCCTGGTCAGGCAACTAGATCCTACATGCTGCAACTAAATATCCCATGTGTTGCAACTAAGACCCAGGGCAGCCAAATAAATAAATAAGTGAAACATTTTAAAAAGTGAAATGTCTGGAACCTAGCAAATACTCATTAAGTGGCAGCTATTGTCAGTGTTAACATAAATATGGGAATGTTGTTGAAGGAGAGAAGCAGAAAGCAAAAAGTTTCAGATAAATGTGTTGGCTGATGGGAGTCCCATTTTAGGTGCTGGGGCCAGTGACAGTCTAAAAATGTGGGAATTCCTATCGACAGGTTAGAAAAAGAGAGGGAGTTGCTTTGAATTAGGCTCAACATTCAGAGCTATCAACAACTTCTCTGAACAGAAAATACCCATGTGGCTTTTAACAACGGTTGAATGTGAATAAGCAACTCATGAAGGTAAAGTCCTTAAGCTTTTTCTACCCAGTGTCACTGCTACACCCAAACCACATTGCAGAAAGAACTGCTAAATGCATGTTTCCTTAATGCTACTACATGGCAGGAATTTGATAATCTCTTTTCAAAGCACACCTTTATTAAAAAGGAACTATTCAAAGCCATCTGAGTGGTAATTACTACCTAAAGGCTAATTGACCTAATTAATCTAATATGGGTCAATGGCTTTATAATACCCAAAGAAGAGCATTTTCAAGTGAGGAGGAAAAAAAACTCCAAAGAATTTCTTTAAGTGAACATCCTTAAATTTAGTGAGTCTGATTTATTTCTTGCACACAGATGTTATAGTGCAGCATATTATATTGCTGGAGTGGCTGAGCTGGGATAAAAAGAGATAGCCTAATTCTCCAAGGATACTGAGGAATATTCGGTTCATCACTCAGGGGAAGGCACTATATAAATTACATTAAAACAATACTGCCTCTTTCTGATAATGTAGCACTGAAAGAAGAATTCAACATGACAAGAAGTCAAATTTACTGTCATACTGTTTTGATTCTCTTGGTGATGTGAAAGAGTGCATGCTGATATCTGCTTTTTATCTGATTAACTTTGGCTTTTCCGAATACCAGCTTGTCCCATTTGAAGTATTGACAGTAAAATACAGATAATATCTAGGCCCTATGACTGAGGAAAGAATGTGTAATCCATACCTGAGGTAGACAAAATAAGGCCCCCAAAGATGTCCACATTTTAATCCCCAAGTCTGTGAGTATGTCAATAACATACAAAAGGAAATTTGCCGATGTGAAGTTAAGGATCTTGAGATGGGGAGATTATCCTGGATTATCTCGGTTAGCCCAGCCTACTCACGAGGGTCCCTGTAAATGACAGAGGGAGGCAGGAGAGTCAGAATCAGACAAGACATGAGGGTGGAAGCAGAGCTCGGGAGAAAAAGAGAATTTGAAGATGCCACGTTGATGGAGAGGAGGAGTGGTGTTAGTCGTTGAGTCGTGTCTGACTCTTGGCGACCCCACGGATTATAGCCTGCCAGGCCCTTTTGTCCATGGAATTTCCCAGGCAAGAATACTAGAGTGGGTAGCCATTCCCTTCCCCAGGAGATCTTCCTGACCCATGGACTGAACCTGGGTCTCCTGCGTGACAGGCAGATTCTTCACCATCTGAGCCACCTGGGAAGTCCATGATGGAGAGAGGGGTCACAAGTCAAGGGATGCAGGCAGCCTCTAGAATTTGGAAAAAGGCAAGGATATGGATTCTCCCCCTAGATCCTCTGGAGGGAATGAAGCCCTGGGTTTTAAAATCAAGTAGCTTTGATTTTATCCCCAGGAGGCCTCTGACCTCCAGAACTGTAAGTGATGAATCTGTGTTGTTTTAAGCCACTAAATATGTGACCATTTGTCACAGCAGAATCCAATGGGCTTATGGCCCAGAACCACACTGATGTCATTTTAATTGAACTGAAATGACTTTCCTGTGCCTGTAAGTCAAGACTTGGAGGTCCTGCAGCAGAGGCTCATTTTGTTCCTGTTCATTTTTAGGCCTTTTGCAAAATGGAATGTTGGTGAGGGTTCCTGAGTATGGGAAGAAATCAGTCCTTTTGTGAGTTAATTTCCCTCTCCCAGGTTTTTAAAACCCAAAAACATTTTCTAAAAAGGTATTTACAACCATGCACAGTATCTTTTCACCTATTTATCCTCGATTCTGTATGCAAAATTAAGCAAGAGTAAAACACTTGGGACTTGGGGACTCCCCAGGTGGCTCAGTGGTACCCTTCTTTGATGCCTGGGTCCAGAAGATCCCCTGGAGGAGGAAATGGCAACCCACTCCAATAGTCTTGGAGAACTCCATGGACAGATAAGCTTGACTGGCTCCAGTCCATGGGATTGCAAAGAATCATACACAGCTGAGAGACTGATCCTGCATGCGTATAAATTATAAAACTTCTTAAGTATCACTCTTCATGTATGTATGAATTATATGTATAATTTAGCATATAAATAATTTCCAGGGGGCAAATTTCCATTGAAGCTATATCTGTAATATACCTGTCGTATATGTATGTATAACAGGTATTAGAGGAGTTCCTAAATCACTCTGAACCGTAGTTGTAAACATACTTGGCAAATTAGTATCTAATCTATGGTTAAAAAATATGTCATTCCAATATTTTATAGTAACCTGTAAGGGAAAAGAATCTGAAAAAAGAATAGATAATATGTATGTAATAACTCAGTGACTTCACTGTACACCCAAAACTAACACATTGTAAATCAACTATACTTCAATAAAAATAAAAGAAAATGTCATCCCAAATGTGAAAATTTTCATGATAATATTAGACAATGGTTCTTGTACATCATTGTATTAAAAGTAAGCCAATGTATACCACCTTATACCCATTAGGATGGCCATTATTTAAAAAAAAAAAAAAAAACAGAAAATAAGACTTGTTGAGAACATAGAGAAACTGGAACCCTTGTGCACTGCTGGTGGAAATGTAACTGGTGCAGACACTGTAAAAAATGTATGGGAGTTCCTCAAAAATTAACCATAGAATTACCATGTGATCCAGCAATTCCACTTCTAGGTATATACCCAAAAGAATTGAAAACAAGGTCTTAAAGAAACATATTCATACTTAGAATACTCATAAATAGAATATACTTCTACTTCCTTATTCATATAAACCATGACATTATTCACAATAGCCAGAAGGTAGAAGGAACCCAGGTAGTCGTCAACAGATAAATGGATAAGCAAGAACAGCTTATATATACAATGAAATATTATTAAGCTATAAAGGAAGGAAATTCTGACATATGTTGCAACATGAATGAAACTTCAGGACATCATGCAAAGTGTAATAAGCCAGACACAAAAGGATAAATTCTGTATGATTCCATTTATATTCCTAGAGCAGTCAAATTCATAGAGACAGAAGATAGGATGGTGGTTGCCAGGGGCTGGGAGGAGGGGGGAATTGAAAGTTATTGTTTAACAGACACAAAGTTTCAGTGATGCCAGATGAAAAGAATTCTGGAAATGGATGCTGATAAAGATTGCAGGGGATTTCCCAGGTGCTGCTAGTGATAAAGAACCCTCCTAGAAATGCAGATGTAAGAGACACCGGTTTGATTCCTGGGTTAAGAAGATCCCCTGAAAGAGGAAATGGCAACCCACTCCAGTACTCTTGCCTGGAGAACCCCATGGACAGAGGAGCCTGGTGGGCTACAGTCCATGGTGTCACAAAGAGTCAGACATGACTGAGCATATATACTCATTTTGTATATTTTGTGTTTTTTGTATTTTTTATAACTGCAACCCACTCCAGTATTCTTGCCTGGAGAATACCATGGACGGAGGAGCCTGGTAGGGTACAGTCCACGGGGTCGCAAAGAGTCGGACACGACTGAGCGACTTCACTTCACTTATGTATTTTTTACAACTTTGATACCAATAATAATATTGTGAAGTGCACAGGACAGATATGATCTCTATTTTTAAAATTAAAGAAACTGAGGCTCAGAGAGATGAGACTAGAGTCCAGGACTCCTGACTAAAGGACCATGTATCCCTTCTTGTCAGCTCTTCTCTGGCTACATTTTGCTCCTAGTAGCTGGATTTTTATGTGTGTGTGTGTGTCTTTTACATTAGTATTATGTTTGGATGTTTTCACAGTTATAAACATCTCTGATAGGTTGATATGGTAGAGATGTTTGTCTCTTTGCCTAGCTGGTGACAATTTAATGATAGTATTGTCAACCAGTGTATTCAATGATTATACACATTTATCAGACAGTGTAATCATCTCTATCATGCCAGTTGCTTACACACCAGAACTGAAACTCCAGGAACACTCTATTACTCTGACAGGGATAATAGGTCATTATTACCAAATCAGCAGCACGGTGCTTTAAAAATAAATGACCTGCTTCCCATCATTATTTATTTTTCATAAGTGCCTCAGGTTTATCTTAGCATCTAACAGCAGGAGACAATTATCCTATAATATTCTTTTTTTTTTAAAGCATGTCCTAAGTGGTCTTAAATGGTAAATTGAACATTTCTGTTGACCCCAGTGTAGAAGCCTGGAAGGTTTTATGGGAGCGTTAATAGAAAATGGGTAGAATTCATATTATATGGACACCTAATGCATATAGTCTTTTCCTTTTCCATCCAATTCTGTTGACAAAGAAGACCAGCTAGGAGGATGGGAGTGGGAGGAGAGAAGGAGAATTTCTATGTACTTACCCCCTGAGTTCAGCTGAGTTTTTAATGTTCCTTTAACGCTGTTTGATTGAGCCCTCAGAGGGTACAAACAGTCCCCATATGCTGTCCCTTCCCTGTGTGGAGTGTTTTAAAGGGAAACTCATAACTCATAAAAGGAAAAATTCTCCTCCACTTGGGGAGGAATTCTCCTCTTCCTCCTTCTCCTTTCAGACAGAACAGCCTGAGGGGGCCTGAGGGCTCCTGGGGCTGGACACCTGCTCTTCCCACCTGGCTGGAGGTTCCACTCAGAGAGCAGTCCTCCTTGTACGAGAGTCTGGATTAAATCATAACCCAGATGCAGACTGGCGATGGCCATGGGAAGAAGGTACCAAGAAGGACGGAAGTATTTGTTTCCCAAGCAGAAAAGGGGCAAGCTGACTGGGTGAGGAGCCCTGTTCCTTTTGGTAACTGAGAACCATCCTCTTAGAGGTGTCCGCTTGCTTTCAAAACAAAAAGAAGCTTGTAACTGTAAAAGGCTATGATGGGTTTCCTGCTTCCCCACCCTTTTAGAAGCAAAACCTATTTATGAGGCTTTATTAAGTGCAAATAAGTCCCTCAGCTTCAACGGAGAAGCAGCAGCTGCTGAGGATGTGGTCATTTGCATATAAATGACATGATTTCAGCTTAGAGAAGAATATTGAAAAATATACATGTCGACAATGGAATCCTGATAGATTCACACATATTAAGGTCAGATATTGTAATTTTTAAGGCTGCTGCATGCTGATGACTGCATCCTGTCACATATTCCATTCTGTTTGGGTTAGATGAGTTTTATCTTCTATGCGAAGATTTTTATTGTGAATTAATTAGACTACATTTTTTTTTCCTAAACATGAGAACATTTAGGTCAATAAGCTAAATGCTCTACAAATGCATAGGCTCAGTGACAGCCAAAGTTACCAACTGCAAACTTGGTTTTCTGTATAGCTAACGAAGAGGGCTGAATGTCCAGGAACCTCCGGGGAGGAGACAGCAGTGATTTCTCTGCTTTCACTCTGTCCTCTGCAGGGTCAACCTTTTTTGTGAAGAGCCAAAGACTTCCCTGGTGACTCAGATGGTAAAGAATATGCCTGCAATGCGGAAGACTCAAGTTCGAACCCTGAGTCAGGAAGATCTCCTGGGAAAAGGAATGGCAATCCACTCCAGTATTCTGGCCTGGTGGGCTACAGTCCATGGGGTCGCAAAGAGTCACACACGACTGAGCAATCAGTCACTCACTCAAGGGAAGCTCCAGTTTCCATATTCTAAAGTTTTTCCAACACCCTGGCTAAAAGATTAGTGGAGAGGGGGACTTCCCTTGTGGCCCGGTGGCTAAAACTCCATGCTCCCAATGCAGGGGGCCCAGGTTCAATCCCTGGTCAAGGAAGAACGGCCTCGCTGTCTGAAACTAGAGAAAGTCTGTGTGCAGCAATGAAGATCCAGTGCAGATGAAATAAATAAATCATTCTTTTCCTTGCTAGCTGTTTAATTATTTATTAGTCATCTTTAATTATCTCTTTTGAAAGTGTATATATACCAAGGACTTTCATCATCCAGTAAAGTTAACACACAGAAGGTTTAAAAATTGCCTGTGGCTTTTCATAGCTGGTAAGAGACAGACCCTGGAATCATCTGCACTGCTTCCAGGCAAGTGTTCCGCATGCTGGCCAAAGGAATTCCTCTGAAATTTGCCCCCAATTTTGGCTGTGCATCAGTTCAATGCTTATCGGCTCCTTCCTCACCTGCAAGATAGAACTTATTTATCTTGTTGTATATTGTCTGCTGGGAAGGCCAGAGAAATACATACCAACCCCTTCACCTTGCCAGCCAGTCTGCACCCTTCTCAGGGAGAACTTTTTCCTGTAAATTATGATCCCTTAAGTGATAACTTTAGATTTTCTTATAGAAAAATAGTATCTTGTGATCCTTTAAGTAACAGACTTTACTCATATCAATTCAGCATTTGATCACTGCATTATTTATTCATTAAATGAGTCAGGTAACTAATCCTCAACATATTTTTAAACCTTCAGTGTTAACATTTACTGGATGATGAAAGTCCTTGGTATATATAAACTTTTAAAAGAGATAATTAAAGATGATGAATAAATAATTAAACAGCTAGCAAAGAAAACAAACAATTTATTTATTTAGGTTGTATTGAGTCTTCATAGCTGCACACAGGCTTTCTCCAGTTGTGGCGAGCAGGGGCTGCTCTTCATTGCAGGGCACAGGCTTTTCATTGTGGTAGCTTCTCTTGTGGAGCACAGGTTCTAGGCTCTCAGGATTCAGTAATTATGGCTCCCGGGCTCTAGCGTGCAGGCTCAGAAGTTGTGGTGCACGGGCTTAGTTGCTCCAAGGCATGTGAAATCTTCTCGGGCTCCAACTGTATCCCCTGCATTGGCAGGTGGATTCCCATCCACTGCGCTACCAGGGAAGTCTGGAAAAAGAAAAACTGAGAAACTCACCATAAGTAGATGTATTTCACAGAGAACTTTAAAACTTTTACAGAACTCGGTTATGCTAACCTGAAAAAAGTATCTCAGTGTTGATTTGCTGATATATTCTATATATTTTCCATAAAGAGGTATTATATAAAGCTCTAGGTTTAATCAAGATTTTAAAACTATAAATTCTATAAAGCTTAGTCTTAGAATTGATTAGATTATACATAGGAGATGATTATATTACCCAAAATTTGGCATCCCATTACTAGAGAAGGGCAATTAACCCATCCAGGGGTAGATCCAGATATTGTGAAGCCTAAAGTTTATTCAATTTGGAAATTTTTGATACAAAATTGAGTACAAAGTGAATATTTACTTAGGTGGAGAGAAAAACAGAACAAATTATAAAAAAGAAGCAACACAGCAAGTTATAGGCCTCACAAAAGCCACAAAACTAACTTACTTTGATTGATTAATTGGATACACCTTTATAACACTTTCTCTACAATTGACTACCTGTTCAGTCTACCCTGTAATGTAGTTGATAAAAATTTGTTTCTTATGAATGATAGTTTTTAAAATTTACTTCATCTTTACAATGTGTTATATGTAACATCATGCAAAGTTTTAGGATTGTTATCAAATTGGAGAGAGCCTCTAATTCTTTCATACATGAGCTGTGAAATTTCAGGGAATTTCAAATTTTCTTGTGGCGTTGTTTTTAATCGCCAAGTCATGTCTGATTCTTTTGTGATCCCATGGGCTGTAGCCCGCCAGGATCCTCTGTCCATGGGACTTCCCAGGCTAGAATCCTGGAGTGGGTTGCCATTTCTTTCTCCAGGGGATTTTCTTGACCTGGGGGTCAAACCCACGTGTCTCCTGCTTGATAGGCAGATTCTTCACCACTGAGCCATGTGACTGATCCTAAATACGTCCCCATGTTCCTAGCACCTTGGGCCATAGAACATGTTGGTTTTTACTGCAGTGTGCTCCCAAACCCTGCACTTTCATGTCCCCAGAATTAGTGGTTATAGAAGCTGTCCCCAGGTTAGGACAGTTAGCCTTATCTTGACTACATACAGAATTGACTGTAAAACAGATAATTCCATGTATTCCCAACCCAGCTGACATGGCTGAAGGGAAAGAGCCTTATAAGAAGAGCCCCATGGGAAGCTTTCTGGGTCTCTCTGCCTTTGGACAGTCTGGTGGTTCTTATACACCAGAAAATCATGGCTGATTTCCAAGGCACAGTGTCTGGGATGAGAAGAGGGGGAGGGGCCATGAAAGCAGAAGAAGGTGGATAGTTTCCCTGTGGCAGTACAAGTCCCTTAAAGTTAACAAAAATCTATTCCCTAGGCTCACAAAAACAATATTCCGCACCCCCCCCCACCAACTCCCTCCTATCAGCATTCTCTGTACACCAGTTCAGTTCTGCCAGAGTAGAATTAAAACCAAAAAACGCCACAAGAAATAGAAAGAGAACCAGTGGATTCAGGTCTCTCTGGGGTGTGATTAACTGAACACAACCGATTCTCCAGTGGATCAATGGTCATCGTCTTCCGGAAGAGCTCTGCTAAAAGCATGAGCCTCCCATCTCTGCTGCCAGAGAGGAGATGGACACTCTCATCTGCTCTAGACAGAAGATGAAGTAGGCAGTTTAGACTGCTGAAAAACAGTTGGAGATAAGCTTGTAGTTCCAAAAAAATTAATCCATGCCTCTAGATAGCACGTAAGCCTATTGGAAAGCTTTTCCAATTCAAGCAGTTAATAATATATCAAGTCTTGTAGCATAAGGGATACAATTTTCAAAATTATTGTACTGAGGGAATCATAAATCCCACCAAGAGGAAGGTTGTAGTCCAGATATTTTATTTTAGATTTCCATCCAGGGTGCACTATGACACTCCACATGAAAGTCAAATCGTCCATGTAAAATGGTTTCCAGGTGATAAGTTTACCCCAAGGGGTCCAGTGAGGTAATACATTCAGAGTTATATCTGACTTTCACAATCTATAAAGACTAGTTATCAATTTTTTGAAAGATTTGATAAGCAGGAACAAAAAAATAGCTTATGGATGCTGACATTTGTCTCATTAATGGGAACAGCGTAAGAAGTACAAGCCCCTCCTGGATTTGGCTGTAAATATACCACTGACATACATTTTGGAAGGTTGCTATTTTGTGCTGGTGGGAATGTATTTGTCTAACCTTACACTGACTCTAATAGACGTAAGGAAGTGGTGGCATTACTGTCAGCCACATTCAGCTTTTTAAAACAGGGGCACCCACTCTGCCAGTATCTGTCAGGTTCCAGGCCACTGCCTATTAAAAATTATGTTCCATCTACACTAGTCTGGCCTAGTGGAAGTTTTATTAGGAAATAATTCTCCTGTTGTGTTTGGGGAAGGGAAGGAAGAAAAAAATCCCACTTCACCCCATAGGATTCCAGAGAATAATTAATGTTTCTTCCATCCTTGGAATAGGAATGCAGCTGCTCTCTCTAGCATTTCACATGGAAGACACAACCCCGCCTGGCAAGGGCAGAGCTAATCAACATGTTAGAAACAGGCAGGAGGCCCCAGTACTAAATAATCGCCGGTTTGAGTGTTGCCTGTCATTGCATCATTCTTTGTACTGCAAGGCAATATTTTCATACGTTATTCCCTTGTCATCAGAGAAAAAGAATTAGATTTTTTTTTTAAGGGAAGATTGGTAGGTTTGCTGAAGATGCTTATTAAAACAATAATAGTAATAACCAAGTGCTGACTTTTGCTTGGTTTCAGTTAAACTCTCTAAAGTGCATTTCCAGGTGTATACTGACTGCCCAAACTGCAGAAGCAATTCTTTGAGCATCATTGCTTAAGTTCATGGGGTGAAATACAGGAAATGGATACACTATTCACCCGTCCAGAACTGAAGACTAAACCCATTCTTCAAAAGCTCACCGTGTGCTTAATAGAAGTATACTGCAGGGACACTTTATCTAGCCAACATCATCAGGAAATGGGTTTGTTTTCCCTCAGTCTTCCCTAAATGATATTTAAATTTTAATCCATTCAGTGTAACTATATTGCATTTTAGCATTTCTACAATAATTGCATATTTCCCTTCCTTTTAGATTTGAGTGAAGACATACGAACTTCTTTGTGAAAATAAATTCTTGTCACCAGTTAGCACTCAGTAGTGGCTGCTGAGGCTCTTGGGCTGTGGTTTTCAGGCCCCACTTTGCCTTGGCTTCCCTGGTGGTTCAGACACTAAAGAATCTGCCTGGAAGGCGGGAGCCGCGGGTTCGATCCCTGGGTTGAGGAGATCCCCTGGAGAAGGGAATGGCAACCCACTCCAGTATTCTTTCCTGGAGAATCCCATACACAGAGGAGCCTGGTAGGCTACAGTCCATGGGGTCACAAAGAGTCAGACACGACTGAGTGGCTAACACACACACAGCCTGAGCATTTCCTCCTCCTGCGCCCCGTGTGCTGCCCTGTTAACCCCCCTCACCACTTCTAACCACACAAGGCAGGATTTTGCCTTGAGAGAGAGCAGGCATTTTGCGGTTCAGCATTCTAAGATGAATTCCAGCTCCATCACTTACTTCCTGTGTAAACGTGAAGAATTAATTCCCTGAGATTTCTTGTTTCTAAAACGAAGAAGAAATTCTTGTCTAGGGTTGTGAGATGGAGGGATATTGGTACAGAATTTGGCACAGATTTGCGAGGGCCACGGCTTCTACCAGGTACACCTAAAAGTGAGTTGGTTCTAAGAGAGGACCCTGGGGTATTGTGACAGCTCAGTGGACAGTTCACGGGACTTCTTCATTCATTTGTGCATCCGTTGCTGGTCACTGGAGGGCTGACCTTACCAGCACCTGACCTCCAAAGACATGGACACGCAGACCATTGCTGTGCTTAGTAATTTAGATCATCACATCAGCATCCTCTCTGTGCCTTTTTTGTCCATCTCTCTGTAAAAATAAAGTTAGGCTTCTTTTTTCTTGTTTTGTTTTTTACATGAAAAGGATCGATCAGATTTCACCAGGCTTAGAGGCCTGACTTTGCATAGAGGCTGCACAGAAGGCCAAGTCGGTGGTCCTCAGACTTGAGGACACAGATTCCTGGGCCCCAGTCCCAAGCTTGCTGATTCAGTGGGTCTGGGTGGGATTTGAGAGGTCCGTGTCTACCCGTTCCCAGGTAAAGCTGATGCTGATGTGGCTGGTGTGGAGACCACACTATGAGAACTGCTTCCTTAGGTGAACTGAAGTAGAATGGGTGTTGATCCACAATCACAAGCCACACACACTGCTGATCTTCAGGCTAGAGATCCTCCAGAGGTGGCTGGGAGGCCAGCTTGTCCTCCTTAAGTGAAGCCTGCTCTTAGACGCAAGTGGCTTTTTGCAACTTGATCCCTAAAACATGTATGATTGAAGTGAGGTGCAAGCAGATCTTTGTTAGCTTTAATTCCTTCCCACACCCCATGGCCTAGTGAGTGCAAACAGCTGGGGCATCCCCTCCAATGCCTGACCTTCTCTTTTTTCCTCCCCTTAATCCACAGTGGCTGATAAAGTCAGGGTTTGAATGGGACTTTGTAGTTTGAATTATTGGCTCCTGGGTGAGGTGAGACCCATTTGAATTGTTCTTAATTTTTCCACCACACGTTTGGGTTGAGAAGGAAGCAATTTTGTAACCATTTCCAGGTTGGAAATAGTGCTCACAAAATAATAAATTGAGATAATCCAAACCATATTTCCAAATTCACACATAGTTAGTTGAAATGGAAACAGTTTTGTAAGACCTGGTCTCGGTGTCCTGACATTGGAAGTGAAGGTGTACATACAGGCCAGGCTCATCCTGTCTGGGTCTGTGTGTGGCCCGAGAAGAAAAGTAGGGCAGGGAGAAACCTTGGGCTGGGGCCGGTCGGGGGGCAGTGGTGGTCAGTGAGGGAAGACCAGGAACTTTCAGGAACAGGGATAACAAGTTTTCATGTTAAATGTGTCATGTATTGTTGTATAGGGGGCTTCCCTGGTGGCTCAGTTGGTAAAGAATCTGCCTGCAATGTCGGAGACCTGGGTTCAATCCTTGGGTTGGGAAGATCCCCTGGAGAAGGAAATGGCAAATCCACTCCAGTATTCTTGGCTGAGAAATCCTGTGGACAGCGGAGTCTGGCGGGCTATAGTCTATGGGGTTACAAAAAGAGTCAGACATGACTTAGTGACTAAACAACAACAAAATTGTTGTATAACCCTAATCTTAGAATGAGCCTGCTGCAGACGCTGTATTACCAGGGCTCACAGGGGTGGTCTCCACGGGATGAGAGAGAGGAGCAGCCCAGGATGATGCTGACACACGTCAGGTGGAGCGTTGGCAGGCCCGAGAGGTTAGAGAGAGGGGTGACTGAGAGAGCAGCGGCCCAAGGGTTTACTAAGATCCTTTGGGGAAGGTTACTGGACTTCCCATAGCTTATGCCCCACAAGACTTGAGGTATTTTTATTTAAATATTGAAGAAAAAGGTGGCCTCACAAGAGGGTACCCAAGTGACAGACTCCTTGTAACCTGAGGATTTATAGGCAGATTCTAAAATCACAACTCTGATTGTATTTGCCCCATTCCTTTCTCAGATTTCTTCAATCTAAAGCAAGTATGCTCACTGGGAGAATATTTCTGAGCCGCTGCTGGGGCCTAGCTGTGTGGCAGATGCTGAGGAAATCATGGGGGCCATGAGGCAGGCCCTCATTTCAAGGAACTTGTCCCCCAGGTTCCCTCCCGTGTCTTCTCTTCCTACAAACCGCGGTTCCACCACCACTGCAGTGCGATTCCACCTTCCTTCTTTGTGCTGTCTCCAAAGACCCACTCCCAGAGCCTGGGGATTCACCCATTTATTACACAACTGTTTGCCAGGCAGTATCTGGGGCAATGAGGACTCAGTAGTGAAGAAAAGAGACAAAAATCTCTTGCTTGTCTGAAAGAGACAGAAAATAAATAGATAAAATAGAGCAAAGATACAGTATGTAAAAGATAAGTATGTTAGGCAGTGATAAAGAGTAAAAATAAGGCAGGGAGGGGAATAAAAGGAGTCTGGAGTGGGGTTTATTGGACTGGCCAGGGCAAGGCCTCTCCGAGAAGGTTTGAACTTAGGATAGGGAGGAAAGGCAAGTGCAGAAGCATGAGGTAGAAGCTCACTCCTGGCACCTGAGGAGGAGTGGGGAGACCTCTGTGGCAGAAGCAGAGGTGGGAGGGAAAAGCAGGAGACGAGGCTGGAATGCGGGCAGGGCTGGGACGAGATCAGCTTTGCCTTGCAGGGCTTGGTAAGGACCTGGCTTTACTCTGCACCATGTGGGAAGTCGTAGGAGGGTTCTGGGCTGAGTGGTGACCCAGTATGTTTTAGTTTTAGCAGGGTCATTCTGGCTGCTGTGTGGGGAATGGGCTGAAGGATAGCAAGGAAGAATAATCAGGAAGTTCTGGCAGAATCTAGGCAAAAGAAGAGGGTGGCTTGGACCCTCATGTGATGGTGGTGATGGTGATAAGTGGTCAAACCCAGAGTGTAGTTTTAAGGTAGAGCCAGTAGGGTTTATTGACAGATTATGAGATATGAGAGAAAGAAAGGACTCAGAGAACCTCAACAGACATTTTTCCAGAGAGGATGTACAAATGGCCAACAGGTACATGAAAAGGTTCTCAATATCACTAATCATCAATTCAGTTCATTCAGTCACTCAGTTATGTCTGACTCTTTGCGACCCCATGAACCGCAGCACACCAGGCCTCCCAGTCCATCACCAACTCCTGGAGTTTACTCAAACTCATGCCCATCGAGTTGGTGATGTCATCCAGCCATCTCATCCTCTGTCGTCCCCTTCTCCTCCTGCCCCCAATCCCTCCCAGCATCAGGATCTTTTCCAATGAGTCAACTCTTCAAAGTGGCCAAAGTACTGGAGTTTCAGCTTCAGCATCAGTCCTTCCAATGAATACCCAGGACTGATCTCCTTTAGGATGGACTGGTTGGATCTCCTTGCACTAGTCATCAGGGAAACACAAATCCAAACCACTATGAGTTAACACTTTACACCTGTCAGAATGGCTGTCATTTAAAAGTCAAGAAGTAACAAGTGTTGGCAAGGATGTGAATAAAAGGGAAACTTGTGCACTGTTGGTGGGACTGTAAATTGGTACAGCCACTCTAGAAAATCTTGAATATTCTTCAAGAAAGTAAAAATTGAACTACCATATGATCCAGCAATTCAATATCTAGGTAGATATCTGAGAGAATCACTCAGATATCTAGTAGTAATGAGATAGTAATGAGATCATTATCTGGAAAAGATTATCTGTACCCCTATGTTTATTGCAGCATCATTTACAATCACCAAGACATGGAACAACCTAAACATCTACCCACAGATGAATGGATAAAGAAAATGTGGTGTATTTATATATATAATGGAATATTATCCAGCCAAGAGAAAGAAGGAAATCCTGCCATTTGCAACAACATGGATGGAACTTAAGGGCATTATGTGAAGTGAAACAAGACAAAGACCAATGCTGTATGATCTCACCTACACATGGAATCTGAAAGAAGAAACAAACTCACAGAAACAGAGAGTAGATGGATGGTTGCCTGGATGGTGGAGTGGAGGATGTGGTGAAGGCAGTCAAAAGGTACAAACTTCTAGTTACAAAATGAGTAAGTTTTGGGTGTGTTAATATACAGCATGGTGACTATGTTAGCAACACTCTATTATATACTTGAAAGTTGCTAAAAGAGTAGAAGCTAAATGTTCTCACCACAAAAGAAGGTAACTAAGTGAGGTGATGGATGAGTACTCATTTCCCAGTGTATACATTTATCAAATCATCATATAGTACACCTTTAACTCACGCACTGTTACATGTCAATTACATCTCAATAGAGGCACACAGAGAAGGACCTAAAGATGGCAAGAAGTGTCTTGACCTGAGCAGTTAGAAGAAAGGGACGCCATTTACTAAAACAGAGGAGACCGCAGGAAGAGCAGATGTGAAAGATTTTGAGCTTGATTTTGGACAAGTTAGAGCTTGAGAAACCCACTAGTGGAGATGTCACATAGGCAAGTGGGTGTCCGACTGTAGCTTAGGCGAGAAGGCCAGGCTTAAATTTGGGAGTGACTATAATGACCCAACATAGACTTAAGCTGGGAAAAGAGGACATGAGGGACTTCAGGGTCAGTGAAAGGGGGAAAGGATCGTTAATTTGAAGCCGGGGAGCCACTACCACATAAAGTCACGAGAGAAGCAGTGTCCTCAGAAGAGCAAGTGTCAGCGTGAAGTAAGACAAGCAGAGGATTGACTAGGCCTATTGCTGCCAACTGACAGTGAATTCCAGGTAGCACAGCGGAAGAACCTCAGGAGAAGAGAAGAGAGGGGGTCAGAAGATGTGACAGACTGGACTGAATGTGCATAAAGTGTCCAGGGTACGAGGAATGATCACTGAGTTTGGGGCCTCTCTTGAGGAATGTGGTAAACAGGGATAACGATGGTCTCCAGACCCGAGTGTGTGGCGCGGATGTGAGAGCGCATGCGGGGGGGGGGGGGGGGAACGTGGCCGGAATTGTCCTCCTTGATCCTGAGCTCCGCTCACCTTAATTCTCTCCAGCTTTGGCCCAGGGTTGACCAGGTTTTCTTCGTTCTACCTCAGCATCCAGTTGGGGCTCTTTTCCTACCGAACGGGTTGATTGCAGGCTGCCCTCTGTCTGAGCTGGGTCTCCTCTTTGACCTGCGCTGCTTGGGAAACACCAGCTTTACAAAGATTCCTTCTGGTGCTTCACACAGGCGCTGCGCTCTCGCCTTCTTCTAGATCCTAAAGGTAAAGATGTATTTGGAACTCAAGGGATTGCCTGATGTGTGCCTGAACCCAGCTTCTCTTTTATAATCCCTCAGATTTCTATATCCTTTCACTCATATCCACCCCCTTCACCAGCCATAAAACAATGCCAGATTTGTTAAGGCAAGTGTTTTGCGTTCCTTATTTTTAATTTTTAAAAAGCGCTAAAGTCAAGTATCTTCATTGTGGGCTTCTTCTTTTTAATTTTTTTATATCTATTAAGCTTGGTAACTTCTGTGATTAAAAAAAAAAAAAAAAAAAGGACTTCCTTGTCCTCTTCTAGCACCTGGAAGCATTTATTTTCTGACAGTGTTTCTCCTATCTGAGGACAGTGGTCCACCCACAGCCTTTCAACAGCCTGGGGTTTCTACCCTCTTGCCCACATTGTTTGAACTCATCTTCCTGACCATGGACTTGGCACTGGCTCTGCAGGACCCCATCATCTTTGAGCTATACCAGAGGCAAAAAGGTCATCCAGCAGGAGAAAGAAATGAGAAGATGGACTCCTGAGTGACTATGCACCCAAGAATGAGGACATACAGAAAAGGCCCACTGCACAGGGCACCGTCAGGTCAGAAATACAAGGGCAATTAGACAGACAGAGCAAGAGACTCCTTTTGTCACCTGGTTATTTTTCCTAGAGATGCAGTCTTTTCTGGTTGTTGTTTGCAGCTCTGCCGACAGTTTTCTTGTCAAATATTCTAGGGTGGAATGAAACTAATACACAATTAAATGTTCATTAGCTGCTACCACAGTGTTGGATCAGAGAAAGTGATTGCTGGGTTCTGGTTTTTAATTTTCTTCCCACACAAGAACACAGAATTTGGTCATCCTGACCAGCAGGCTGCTGGGCCCAGTTTAAAGGGAGGGAAGTCGCTCAGTTGTGTCCAACTCTTTGCGACCCCATGGGCTGTAGCCTACCAGGCTCCTCCATCCATGGGATTTTCCCGGCAAGAGTACTGGAGTGGGTTTCCATTTCCTTCTCCAGGGGATCTTCCCAACCCAGGGATCGAACCTCGGTCTCCCGCATTGCAGGCAGACGCTTTACCATCTGAGCCACCAGGGAAGCCCTGTTACAGGTTAGGGAGGAATATATCTTCTACTGTGCACTGCACATTAATGATCTCACTTGGGGCACGTTCCCTTCTTAGTTATGATGATGATCTGAAGCTTGAGGAACTTTGGAAAGTTACCCATCTGCCTCTGCAGATGTATGTGTGGTCTCTGAGAAAAGAAAAACCATCCTTTGCACTTTAAGTTCTTTTCTTATTACCCTAAGAAAATAACCTGGGCAATAGGTACGAAAGAGAGTTGTGCGTGCCTGCTAAGTCACTACAGTCATGTCTAACTCTTTGTGACCCCATGGACTGTAGCCTGCCATGCTCCTCTGTCCATGGGATTCTCCAGGCAAGAATACTGGAGTGGGTTGCCATGCCCTCCTCCAGGGGATCTTCCTGACCCAGGGATCAAATCCAAGGTTCTTGTGTCTCCTGCATTGGCAGGTGGGTTCTTTACCACTAGCACCACCTGGGAAGCCTGAGAGAGGGTGGTACTTAGGGTTTTTTAATATACAAGATGATATATAGGTATAAAAATAAGTTAATAGAATAAACAAAACCAAAATTTAAATTGCTCTTTTAGTCTACTGGATGTTGTGGGCATTTTACATACAAGAACTTGCTTAGGCTATATAATAGCCCTGAGTAGGTAGACGTTATTAACCCCATTATATATATGGCAAAACAAACTTGCTAAAGAGTATGCAGTTAATAAAAGACAAAACAGAGATTTGAACCCAACTCTAACTTATTCTGGCTTCCCAGGTAGCGCTAATGATAAAGAACCCACCTGCCAATGCAGGAGATGTAAGAGATGCAACCCGATCCCTGGGTCAGAAAGATCCTCTGGAGGAGGGCATGGCAACCCACTCCAGTATGCTTGCCTAGAGAATCCCATGGACAGAGGAGAGTCCATGGGCTATAGTCCATAGGGTTGCAAAGAGTCAGATACAACTGAAGATACACATGCACTCTGACTTACTCTGAGATCTCTGTTTATTCCCCTACATTATGATGACTTTGAAAGGGACCCTATCGAGAAGATGAAAATGTCCTTTGCCTTGAAAATAACCAATACAACTTTATTAAGTACTGGTTGGATGGGAACACCTCACACATTCAAGCAAGACAGAAAATAATCCTCCTGAGTTACAGGTGAGTAATAGCCGGGATGTGGCAAGTCTCCTATTATGACAAGCTTGCTTCTCAGGTAGAAAGGGATGAAAGTGCTGATGCTGTTTATCTGAAGGATGCAGAAAAGTAGACATCTTCTAAACCAGAAAAAAGCACACTTATGTGTATATTTGCTCTGACATAAACTGTAGTATTACCTGGAACTGTGCCTAGCAAGACTGCCCTAGTTGAACTGTGTTCTGACTGGACCAAACATACACACTCTTTTTCATGCTTCACCTGCTCCATGCTGGTGCCAAAAAGGAACGATCAGAAAAGTGCTCCATGCGTCTCTGTTCAGTCCAGTGTCTGGGGTTAGTCTCATAAGTTACAGCAGGCTATTCCTGTCCTCTTGCTGACAGTTTGAAAGAACTGCCATCACATGTGTGAAAATAGCTTTGCTTTTCTCAGATAAATCTTGCTTAGAATATTTTCCTTTCTTGCAGAGTTCTACTAGATTTAAAATAGCCTCAAAACAAAACTGCATATATATAGATCAATAGATATAGTATGTAGATAATACATATTATAGATTAATATGTTAATAACTACATATTATTTGTACTTATTCCTGCTGCTGCTGCTGCTGCTAAGTCGCTTCAGTCGTGTCCGACTCTGTGCGACCCCATAGACGGCAGCCCAGCAGGCTCCCCCGTCCCTGGGATTCTCCAGGCAAGAACACTGGAGTGGGTTGTCATTTCCTTCTCCAATGCATGCAAGTGAAAAGTGAAAGTGAAGTTGCTCAGTCTGACTCCTCGAGACCCCATGGACTGCAGCCCACCAGGCTCCTCTGCCCATAGGAGAGGAGTACTCTTCCAGGCGAGAGGACTGGAGTGGGCTGCCATTGCCTTCTCCGTACTTATTCCGAGTAATTTGTAATTGTTAATTATATAATTTATGATTATACAATTTTAATATAATTTAAAATATATATATCTATATTATAGATATACATAGTATAGATATGTAAACATTATATATACTATATATTTTAGCTATATATATAGATATAGAACTATATATACATCTATGTACATATAAGTCTCTCTCTCTCTCTCTCTCTATATATATATATATATATATGTATATAAATTCAATGCAGAACTATTTCTGGCTTAGGATACTACATCTATATCACTGTACACTGTATACTATATCTACCTATCTATACCTATATCATATCTATATGTTCCTCTCTTAGAGGCACTAGCCTCCTCTCCTGCTGGCCTTGCTGACAAACACTTGGCCTTCCTATGTTAGGCATGTAAGGGGACCACTAAAACCCTACTGTTCTTGCTGGGCCCAGACAGGACTGGGGGAAGCCCGGCTATCTGGTTGCTCCTGGGATCTTGCCAAGGCCACTGAACTACTTTGAGCAGCAATTCCAAGTCTTATCCTGGTTTAAACACCAAGCCAAAAGCAAAGAGGTGCCTCAGAGGCAGGGAAGACATATGCCAGGATGATGGAATTCATCCTGCTGTTGGCTTTCTTTCCTTGAAAGGGGCCACCAGCAATTAAATAGCAAACAAAAGAGAGAGATCAGGCATACACACACTGCACCCCCATCCCAGGTTCTGGAAAAGAGACCCCAAGGGGAAGATAAAATTTAGGAGGTTTGTTGAACCCACGGTAGAGCTGATCCAGAATTTAAATTGATTCCATAATTTATTGCATTTTAATTAGCAATCACAAGAGACCAAGTATTGTTTACTCTCTTGTTAGGAGCTCTAGCTGGAAACAAATACCAGAGAGTCTTAATAAGGATGAGTTATATTTACTGTTTTCCATTTTACAGTCTTGTTATAATCATCACAAGAAGAGATTCATTTAGTGCTCATCTGTTCTTGGTATGACATTTGTTGACCACTAGGGTGACATAAAATCAGAACATACCTCATAAGCCAAGAAAGAGCCTCCCCGCCTCCACCCCACCCCTTGTTTACGCCTTCATTGTTTTCAATAATATAATTTAATGTGGAAATACTTCTGGCTCACGTTACATGACTTGAGTTCCCATGTGCCATCGTCACCCAAAATGCATCTAAATGACTGCTGTTGGTTATTTATTTAGGGCAGAATAATGCTACAGACAGCAGAGAGCTGTATTTCTGTGTGTTACTCCAACACGGTAACAGTCGCATCAGACAGCCGGGAAGCTGAAGCCGTCAGTCCAAGGCCCCCGCACACACGGCAGCCTATTAGGCTCTCATCTGATGGGTTACCACACTTACTTTCTTTCATTCTATTATTTTGGTTAGCTTCTAGAATATCAGTTATTTTTATGACATTTCCCCAGGGTCAGAGCTTTGGGGTTTTCCAAACAAATCTTGCTGTTGTTATTCAAGCGGGAAGAACCCTGAGTTCCCCCCTGAGCCTCTCTACTTGTGGGGGTGGGACCCTGGCACAATGTATTTCTTTGAGAGCACTCTGGGTCCTCACTGGGAACATTATAAAGTACTTTTTAAATACCACCGCCTATTATCACAGTGATTCCCATCAGTCAGGCCAGCTCTGCCTCTCAGATCAGGCGCCCCAGCAGGTAATGGAGCTCATTATCTCCATTCTGAAGGATAATTCATTAAACAAAGTGGGAGGACTTGATTCCAAAGGCCACCTTCAAAGAAGGCATGTTTTGTGTAATCTGAATACATATAACCTTTTGAGGCCTTTTCATTCAAAACGGACCTGTTTCCCCAAAAGTAGGTGAAGTAACTGCCATTATTTACTCTGCTTTTTTTTTAACCCAGTTTTGCCACCCAGGCACAGAGGTACCAGTCCAGTGCTTGGGTTTTAATTAAATCTTGTTCCCTTTAAAAAGCTCCTATTGTTCTTTCATTTAAATAGGATTCTTCTTAGATCTTTAACAAGACCACAGAGGAGTAATAAATCTAAGTAATTGTCCTTATTAAGAGGAGATTATTCTCACAAGACTATAACAGTCACCAAAGTAACTAAAGCCATTTCCAGATAGCACTTAGAGAATCCTCCTCCTACCCAAATACAGAGATGCCTCGTTAGTCACTTGCTTTGCTGCTCAAATTAAATTAGATGGCATTCTGTTTATTTTTCATATCTTTTGTTAACAGAAGGAGATTTTCCCTTTGATGATATTAATCAGGAATCCTCAAGTCCAACTACACAGGAGTTCATGGGATGGAGGTGACCTCTCCCTGTCATAATTGCTTTCTCCCTTCTTTCCTTCCTTCCTTCCACAGCTGATGCCTGAATCCCTGCTATGCCAGGCTCTCTGCTAGGCACTAGAGGTTCAAAAATGAAAGACATAGTCCCCTGGATGGTATATTATCCAGTCATCTAATATTTGCCAACCATCTTCCATCTTTATAGGGTAAGACACTGTATTAGGTGCTGAGTTTTCAGAGGGAAAAAGAGTCATACACAGTCCCTGCTTTCTTAGAACCTGAAAGAATACAGACATTAATCCAGTACCTCCATAATTGATTAACTGCAACCAAAACAAAAAGTTACAAGAGGACAGGATGCCATGTGATCACATTGCAGGGAGTTAGAAGCACTTCCTTCAGAACTATCCCCTTAGTTTGTTATGTTACATATGACTGGACATCTGCTTTCCTGCCCCACAAAACTGTCTGAGAAACTTTCTCATTTTCTAAGTTCCTATGAAAGCAGCAGCTCCTGATATTTTCAGTTTTTATTTAAAACCTGTGTCTAAACTGGCCTCCCTTGGTTATAGAAAGCTAACTTAACAAGTGTAAATAGAGTTGTCAAAGAAAAAAAAAGACAGACTCAAGAACCCATCAAAGCTTTATTTCAGAATTATACACATGTATGCATGTGTGTGTACATGAGAGCCTGCCAAGAAGCACATGCCCTAAAAATGGGGAGGAGGTTTTACACCAAAAAAGAAAGTATTGGTTGTCAACCTCATCGGCCACAGTCTTTGTCTTTGTACCTGGAGGACATAGCTTACATCACAGCTCAGCTCTTAAACTGAGCTGTAAAAATACTGTGATTTCCTTTTCAGGAATTGCTATTAAGAAAAGATAAGTTTCTTGCCTCCAGAATTGCCAGTAACATAGAAATTTGGGGTATTACGTGCGGAATTCATTCCTGGTACACTAAAAAGAAGCAACCTAGAGCTGTGTAGAGGTGGGGACTGATAGCTTACAAATTGAAACAGAAAATACCTGTCATATAAAAAAGTAGCCCTCCTTCACTCACCCAGTAAGTCAAAAAATTTTCTTGAAGAACAAGATCAGCTGTCCATATTCAGAGAAGCCTTGACTGTGGCCACCACTGCCTTTATGGGTTATCCATGTGCTAGTCTAGATTCAGCCTTGCATATTGAGAATAATCCACCTAAAGCAGACCTATTTTTTAGATAAAGCCACGTTAGCCAGGTAGTGGGGGCTTCCCAGGTGGCTCAGTGGTAAAGAATCCACCTGCCAATGCAGGAGACACGGGTTCAATCCCTGGGTCAGGAAGATCCCCTGGAATAGGAAATGGCAACCAGCTCCAATACTCTTGCCCAGAAGATTCCATGGACAGAGGAGCCTGATGGGTTACAGTCCACAGGGTTGGCAAAGAGTTGGACATGACTGAGCACACACGCACACACAGAGCCAAGCAATGCGGCTAAAGAATAAAAGCAATGTGCCAGAGTACTAATTGGCAACAAGAATCGACTGTCCTAGGGACCAAAATGCTCAAAAGCCTACATGACGAGTATATTCTTTTCCTGAAGGCAGACACGGCATCATCATCAGAAGGTTGCTTGGGGTCAGAGGAAGGCTTATGGAATCAGAACAAGAAGAGCTAAATGACTTGGATGTTCAGTGAAACCAAACTAATACAAACTGATGCTTCTATGTAAAACTAACCAAGGCTAGTTGAAACCCTGGAAGTTAACTGGACACAGCCCTTTGTGTTCATCTTCACACTACAGATACCTTGGCCAAGAGTACCCAATGTCCGAGTTTGTTGGGCTGGACCCACTTTAACATGGATGAATCTTCCCCAAGCAGTACTTTGCTATTTACATGAAAGTAATTAAGAGAGCAGCCTCATGAGAGTCTTTCTGAGGTCATAAATATGGGCTACTTTCTCTTTACCAAGGGATAATCCTTTTTTTTTTTGCCATGCATGAAGCTTATGAGATCTTAGTTCCCTAACCTGGGGTTGAACCAGGGCCATGGCAGTGAAAGCTCAGAATCCTAAACACAGCCAGGGAATTCTCACCAAGGGATAATTTTATAGGAAAAAAGTCCTCACCTTATATTTGAGCATATATGATATACATTTTTAATTATGAATCAAGTGTTTTAGATGGAACCACATATTTTCTTCCAATTAGGAAGAGAATGATGTTTTTAAAACTTAAGATTGGCCTACAATGCAGCATATGCCACATACTCTGGGCTGATTTATGGGTCCCAGGAAAATAGGATGGGTTTGTTTTTTCAATAGTTTCCTTTATAGAATTCTTGCTGCATATATACTTGTATTTTGTGTATTATTTTATCCCTTTCTTGTGTATTATTTTATCCCTTTCTTGAAAAATAAAAAAGGCTGTCCCATGCGAACCCCCTGTCCTAACACAGAGGTCTTTCCTGAGACGTGGGCCAGGAAGCGGGCCACTCAGAACATTTGTGGCAAAGTGTCTCTGGTTTAATGACTGACTATCGATATAGAAGGAAACAAGCCTGGTAGATGGAGTATAAAAATTCTAGGAAAAATGAAAATGGCCTTTCAGCTTCAAAATCCTCCCCAGTGGAAGTGGCTTCCTTACTGCATGTAGCAGAGGTGCAATGCCTTGAAGGCCTGGCCCCCAAAATGCCTCGCAGGCTCTTCCATGGTCCCCGGCTTTGCTAATTCTGTGCCTGGAGCAAAGGATTCTGGGATGTCAGAGCTGCACATGATGTCAGGAGCTGGACCCGCGAGCCTATGATGCAGAGTTGCCCAGCCAGTGAGATTCACATTGGACTTTGGGTGGATGAAGACTAGCTTTCGTTGTGCTAAGCTAGAGCTGCTTGTAGTTGTCTGTTACCCACTCCACCCAGCCTAGCCTGGCTGCAAGAAGCAGGTGAATCCAGGGAGGAAGATGCTGCCAGCACTCGTGGATTTCATTCCCAGGGGCTTCTGTTCTCTTTGTTCTGATAAATGGACACAGGATGGATCTACCACTCAGGACATTTGTAAATGAGTTTTTTTTAAATTTTAAAGTACAAAACAATTTTTTGTTGTAGGTGATATGGTAAAGATGCTGGATAATTTTAACAAGAATGAGAAATGATATAAAACTATATATTTTGAAAAGTAATTACAATCTGCCATCTTCCTGATCTTATTCCCCTTATCCTCTTAGCTTATTTTAGGTATAGTAAATAATTTTTTAAATCAAATCAATATTCGATATGGAAAAGCACATCAGACCTACTATTGTATGCAAACTCACCTGGGGCCTCTTCAGTGTAGATCCTGAAGACGGGGTCTGAGCCAAGCTTGAACCCAAATGTAAGCCAGGGTCTGGCACTCACTGGACTCTCCACCACAAACATTGATTGGACATCCAGCTCCTGAGGACAATCAAGAAATAAAGTCAAGTGTTCGGATCTGGCACAAAATGTAGTGGATCAGGAAGGAGCAGTCTGAGAATACGGGGTGCTGGCAGGGTCAGGGTTGCCAGAATTAGGGGGAAAGGCTTTATACTGTGCTGAGTTGCCCAAAGGGTCTTTTTAAGCCCAGTTTTAAGTTCACAGCAAAATTAGGCAGAAAGCATATGCAGTTTGCTTATACCCAGTGTCTCCACACCTGCATAACTTCCCCCATTATCAACCTCCCCCATCCTAGTGATACATTGTTCTAATTGATGAACCCACATTCCATGTCCTTATCACCCAAAGTCCACGGTTTCTTTACAGTTCACTCTTGGTGTTGTGCATTCTATAGGTTATGAAAAAAGGAGAGTGGCATGTATTCATCATTATAGTGTCAAACATAGTATTTCACTGCTCTAAAATTCAGAGGTACATTTTTACAGTGGACACAAATAAACAGCTCCATCCACAGCTTTCCCTAAGGAGGCATTTTTTCCCCAGCTCACAGCCAAAAGACCGCAAGAATTCTTCTAGTATCCACGTGGGAGAGAAAAGCCCATGTAGGATCCTGGAAGATGTAAATGGAGCTTGTGGGGTCATTCCCAGCATTCCCTGGAGTTTAGCTTGAGAAAATAATAAGAATTCTATAGGATCAGTGATCTCACTCATCTGGACTACGGTAAATCTCTTCTATATTACTGCTCAGCCTCTGAGAATATTGCATTGGGTCTCATTTTATTAAAGAATGCCATGCATACCCAGAAGTCGCTATTTAATTTTTAGCTGCAAGATAGAATTTTGAAAAACCATTATCTTGAAAGTGCAATAGCATCCGCCTGCAAATGCAGGAGACACAGGAGACAAGAGTTCGATTCCTGGGCTGGGATGATCCCCTGAAGGAGGAAATGACAAACCACTCCAGTATTTTTGCCTGAAAAATTTCATGGACAGAGGAGCCTTGTGGGCAACAGGCCATAGGTCACAAAGACATGACTAAGCACACACACACAGAAAACGCAATAATCAAACAATGTAATCATGAATGTTAAACCTTCTTGGAATGTTATTTTAATTGCTTGCCAGCTGGAAGCAAGAGTTGACAAAGAAATTTGTGATTTGGTGGACTTCCTAATTTGTCAAAGCATCTACATTTTCCAACAAGATTTATTTGTTAAAATACGTTGTTTCTCTGCATGATAGTTTTGAAACTATCAACGAGTGCAAAACCCTTAAACAGAACAGACAGATTTGCATTTCCTATTCGTTCCAGCCTAATATTTAGGATTAAATCACTCTAAGAGACACAATTGAATCATTTCTCAAAGGAGTTAGAAGGCCCACATATATCATCAGTTGCCTCCGAACCTTCTGGCTGCTCTGTGAGATCAGTCATAAATTTCATGACACAACGGAAAATATCAGAAAACCACAGCATGCATTTTCAGAGGGCCCAGAGAGGGGGTTCATGTTGTCATGAAACACCCCTGGTAATTCTTCCCATCACCTGCCCATGAATCTCTACAGAAAGGGGCACCTGAGTATTTGGCCAGTGGCTGGGAATCTTGGGGGTCATTCAGCTGTTTGGTAGCTATATGCCACCTTCCCCATTCCAGTAAGAATATCCTCATTTATGGCTCTGAACTTTGGCACCTGGACCTCCCCTGTGTGGCATCCTCCTGTCTCAGTGAATTCCCCATTCTGTTCCCTCACACTTCCTACCTGCCAGCTCCCAGCACTTCTTTCCTTGTGCTGTAACTCACATGTCTGTCTTCACTATCAGGAAGTCAGACATTGAAATTACAGAGTCACTCAGTCGTGTCTGACTCTTTGTGACCACATGGACGGTAGTCCACCCGGCTCCTCTGTCCATGGAATTTTCCAGGCAAGAATACTGAAGTGGGTTGCCATTTTCTCTTCCAGGGGGTCTCCCCTACCCAGGGACGGAGCCTGAGTCTCCTGCATTGGCAGGCAGATTCTTTACCACTGAACCACCTGGGAAGTCCAAACTTACAGAGACCAGGGCCTATGCCTTATTTCCTCTGCATGCCCTGAACTTAGCCAATACTCAAAGAAATGAGTAGATAGATATGCCCACCTGCCTGGGGAGTTGGAGGTGGAGCAGGGATTGGTCTTAGCTCCTGGCTACTCTTATTCGAACTAGCTTCATTCCGCAGGCAAGGACTTAACCTTCGTATGCCTCAGTTTCCTTATCTGTAAAATGGGAATGATAATGGTGCCTACTTCATAAGATTGTGACTATCAAGTGATCTATACATATACTAAAATGATATCTTGCACTAGTGAGAGCTCAGTGAAGCTTAACTAACAAAATGAGCTCTCAAAAAAAAAAAAAAAATGTGAGCTGTCTGTCACAGAATTTTGTGAGGATTCAGTGGCGGGCAGTGGTGTTTCCCAAATTTTAGTTATTAATATTCATACACCATATAAGCAATTTAAAAAAACCTATGGGGTATAGTTGTTTTACAATATCATGTTAGTTTCTACTGTACAACAAAGTGAATTAGCTATATGTATACATATATCCCCTCCTTCTTGGATCTCCCCTCCCCCAACCCCTCCATCCGTATGAGCAATTTTTAATGTTATACCTGGGTTCCATCTGTATTATTTACTTTCTATGTTATAACAAGCAACTCTCCCCCTCCCATTTTTTAACTTACTGCTTCTTTGGCCTTATTTCAAGCAGTAATTTGCAAAAATTTGATGCACTGGATTTATTTTTCTCTTACATAGTAAAATAAATGTAAAACTTTCTCTTTCACACACACACACACACACAATGTGAACTGTCCTTATCAGTCATAATAATGTTGTTCAGGATGGCTCAATGCCGCTGACTTGCCTCCAACAGTCCAGGTCTCAGTGCGGGTAAGAGAGGGTGACTGGGTTTACTTACTTAGGAGAAGTGATTTGCTGGGGGTCTCAGGGACTCCAGTAAAAAGAGATGGCCTTTTTTTTTTTCCCCTGGAGTGAGCTTTCCTTAATTATTTGAATGACCAAATGGCAGGCCTTAATCAACATCTACTCTGAGAGAGGAAGACTAGAAATATGACCTTCATACTTCTCTCCCCCGAGTGCTGGCTCTAAGGGAGCCTGGATGGACTCTGGAAAAGGTGGCAAAGTGCAAGTCTGACCTTGGCCAGCACTTCAGGCTCTAGTGTCCCTGAAATTCCACAGACCCAAGGACTCTGAAGGGATGTGGGGAATGATGACCCATGAAGTGAGGGAGGGGACACTGGCTACCAGCTGAGATTAGTCAGTGACTCAGAGGCAAACTTCAAACATTTCTAGGCAAAGGGCAAAGGGGATGTTTGGAGGAAAGGGAGTGGGCACAGACTGGGAGTGGATGCGGCAAAAGGTCACTCTCAACACAGAGGCAGGTATCTCCATCATCAGACCTGCCTGGCCCGCTGGGCAGGGGCTGCGAGGGGAGAAGCAGCCTGGCTGGGTGTTGTTTGAGCTCTGAGTTCACAGACAGGCGCCCCAGAGCAAGTCCCAGCCCTCTGTCCACTTGTTAGGGGCACATGAGTGGCCACTTAGTTTTGTGGAGCCTCACACTCTCCTCTTGTAAAATGGAGCTAATACACCTCCGTCACAGAGCCACTGTCAGTCTCTAGTGAAATAAAGCTTGTGATGTGTTCTGAAGATTGTCATGTGATTGATCTATAGCAGGCATTTTAATTCTCATAATCAGGATGTAGGGTGTTTTAAAGACAAGTCGCTGGAGAAGGAAATGGCAACCCACTCCACTATTCTTGCCTGAGAAATCCCAAGGACAGACGAGCCTGGCAGGCTACAGTCTTTCAGGTCACAAAGAATCAGACGTGACAGAGCGACTGAGCACCCACATGCAAAGACTCCTGGGTGGGTCCAGCTGGGCCAGGTCGGGTCATTTGAATCCAGCTGCCCGGGTGGCAGTTCAGGGAAGGTCCCACCAGCTTGGATGCCCCCTCCCTCCTTCATCCTACACAGCCTGGAGAAGACTGGCAGTACAGAATGGTGGTTGGGGTCTGGGGGACCAGAGTGCTTGCATTTGAATCCTGTCTTGGTTCCTGAGTAGCTTCACGGCCTTAGGCAAGCAATGTAACCTTGCTGTACTTCAGTTTTCTCATCTGTAAAATGGGGATAATACTGGTGTGACCTCACAGGATATTGTAAACATCGAATCACACATGATAATTTATAATGCATTTGTATATGTAAAATGATAGGTAATAAAGTGAGCTTTCAACAAATGCGAACTTTCCTTAGTAGCCATGGTAATGTCATTCCAAATGGCCCAACTCTATTGACCTCCCTGCCAATTCATGGAACACTGGGACCTTTCCACCCTAGCACATCAGCCAGGAAACTAGGAAGAAAAGAAAAAAAATTAGAAATCTCTGCAAAAATGAAAATGCCTTTTTTGGAGGAAATAAAATGGAGTGATTGCAGACTATGGAAAGCTTGTATGACTTAGATCATAGTACATCCAAAACCCGGGACTATTTCCAATGATCCACTCCTGACTTTCTGTAGAAGGAAGCTCAGCTTCTCCACCAACTTGATCAGTGGGACTTTCTGTGGCTCCAGTGCTATTTCCAGTGATGAATCATATACTTTAAGACTAGAAGGGATCCTAGAAGATCACTCAGGCCAATGGGATGGTGGGATTCGGCGCGGGGGTGGGGGGGGGCGGGGGACAGTAGACTGAGGAAGTTCAGTTCTTCAGGGGGAAAAAACCACTATCTGCCTCCCATAGAAGAAAACACCCCCACCCCGTGCTGCAGAGGAGGGTTGAAAATGCCTTCCAGCAGTTCCTTAAACAAGTCTTGAGCACCTGCCTCAGTCCTATGCCATCCAGAATTGCACAGTTCAGGAGAGGGAGGCCCATGCCTAGCAGATCTTTGCAACACTATGTAGTTAAAGCCATGTTGCGGATTTTCACCCGGTGTGGTATTCAGGCCAAGGGCAAGGGCAGCATGCACCCTGGGGGCATCAACAGAAGATGCTTTGGAGAAAATGGTGACACATGAGCTAACTTTGGAAGGAGGAAGAGAAGTCGACTCAGGTGAGAAAAATGGAAAGACCTTGCCATCAGAGTGAAGACACGAACAAGCAGATCAGGGTGGCTGGAGGCTAAAGTGAGTGCTGGAGATAGTAGCGGCTGATGATGAGGCTGGAGAAATTGGGAACCAGAGGGTTCAGGGCCTCATGTGCCATGCTAAAGACGTGAGCTTGGAGAACAGGAGCCATCAGTAGGGTTCTCAGTAGAGAAATGTTCAGTCAAATGTGCAGCCTGGAGAAGCCCTTCAGGGGCTGGCTGGGTGGAAGGTGGCTCAGAGTGGGCAGGCCTGGAAGAGGTTGTCCGACTTGATATCTTGCGATTTGGTCCTATGCCTTTCCCAGGTGATCACTAAGACTCCCCAAGACCTAGGGTACCAGAGTCACGCTGATGGTCCACACGTGGCCACCAAACATCCACGCCTCCCCCCATGTTAGCTCTTCTTAGTCACCCAGGTATTTCCCTCACCCCAACATAGTCCATGTACTTCAGGGGAATCTTGGCTGCTTTCGTGGGGCATGAAACTCAGGCTCCAGTGAATGAACACAACTCCATCCCCCGATCACTGTGTTTGCTTTCAGAAAGGGCAAGTGATTTGATCCAGGCTGCTGAGATCCAAGGCAGCATTTGGAGGGACAGTGCAAAGGCGGGGGTGAGAGGCATTCTAGAAGGTGAAACGTGCAGGTATGAGGGCTAGATCTGCTGTGACCGTTTTCCAGCAGAAGGAAAGGCAGCCTTAGGACAAAGCTGGCTGTGGAGAGCAGAAAACATCAGGAAAACAGCACCAAAGCCCTAATGATAGAATGAAGTCAGATCAAGCCAGACCTGAAGCACATAACCCTTTCCTCAGAAAAAAATCCCTGGACTTTTCAATTACATAAGCCAGTAAGTTTCCTTTGTTTTCTAAACTTTTATTTTCTTGTTCTCAAAATCTCAGTGCTCAGGGGCAATAATCTAGGCCATAGTGGCCAGAACTGACCATTTCTCAACATGTAAAAAAAAAAAATTTCTGGAGGTTTTCTTGACATCGTTTTTTAAAACTTAAAAAACATTTAAATCCATTTTACGTAGCTCTCTGCTGGCAGAAACTTCCCTCTCCAATCGACGTCGTGTCTGAGTCCCTTTAATGCAGTGGCGTGCTGCCACCTGCTGGTCACAGCGCAGAAGACCGAACCCCAGAAGGTAGGGGATTGTTACCGATGGAAACGGCCTGAAGACCAGCATGGGGAATAAAGGAGAAATTAATTTTCTACTAGTGGATATTACTGAGATGTTTAAATTTTGACTAGCATGCAACATTTTTGTAATCAGAAAAAAAATAGACATTCACTTTGGGAAACATAATATTTCCTATCTTGTCATGTTTATTGTGTGCTCAGTTGCCTCTGACTCTTTGTGACCCCATGGACTGTAGCCCACCAGGCTCTTCTGTCCATGGAATTTTCCAGGCAAGAATTTTGGAGTGGGTAAACATTTCCTCCTCCTAGGGATCTTCCTGACCCAGAGATCGAACTCACATCTCTTGCATCTCCTACATTGGCAGGTGTTTTCTTTACCACTGCACCACCTGTGATGTTTATTATACTTGGCTATTTACATCAATACCTGCTATTTCCTTGAAAAACAACCACCACCACAACCACCTCACAACAAAAACTCCTCTTTTCCAAAACATCTGGGGGCATGCATACACACACACACACACACACACACACACACTCACCCGCGTGCACACACACCACACACACCACACACACACCACACACACACACCCCTGTGTGCACACACACACCACACACATATCACACACACACCAGACACACACGACACACATACCACACACACCATACATATTACACACACCACACACATCACACACACACGACACAGACACTGCACATACAACACACTCACACATCACACACCTGGCTACACACACACCACACACATCACACACACGCACACTCTTTGCCCCTACTAACTCTGCCTGAAGCAGCAACTGCTTATTTTTACTCTCTTTTCCTAGGCAGACAGCCCATTTCAAGTGTGTTGGATCTTGTAGGCAGAAGTCAGGTCCTAGTCCAGTGTCTTTCTGTTCAGGAAACACGATCACGCTCTCTAAGCACTCTCCTTGGAGTCTCTCTGTAAGCTTGATGCAAGGAATAGCTACAGACTGCCCCCCTCCACCAACCCTGTGAAAGAAGGGATTTGATGACTGCTCACTGTAAAAATTCTCTTTGCAAATCCTTTGTCTTTTTCAAGTGATTAAGGAATTTGAGTCATTTCCCCTGTTTTTGATACTACTTTAAAATTTCTGCACAGAAAATTTAGCATCTATTGGATTCATACCTTAAACAAAACTGAAATAATAAGAATTCGATCACGAAGTCCCCTCTGGCCTCCGCTTCAGGTGGTCCTGACTAGAACCGGGAGACTAGCCGCAGCTGCGTCCCGCCAGCAGGTGGCGCCCAAACCAGCCTTGTTGCCAGTGCTCCTCCTAGGACTGAGCTTGGAGCCCGTGCCCCGCCATCACCTTTCCCCCAAACCCTCCTCCGCTACAGCTGCCTTCAGCCCCTCAGCGTTCTCACCCAGCGGCTACCTGGGCTTTGGCTTCTCTTCCCCAGTTAGCCCTGAAACCCACAGAGGCCCTGTCAACCTGCCCGGGATCTTTTCCTGTGTTGCCTCTACCTCCACCCCATCACCACTGGCCGGGGCTGACTTGGCTGGGCACTTCCTAGATGGGCGTCTACATTCTGCTCTGCAGAGGGGCACCTCGCGTTAAGATGACCACGCCCTGTTGTACCCAGCTTGGGTTGCCCATGTCCCTTTGGACATTGCAACCTGGACGGTCAACCAGACTCACAGGAGTTCACTCTGTGGCCCAGCTTGTTTTCCCTGGACCCTTCCCAGCTGGTCCAGAAACGTCTTCCTTCCTTGCTTCAGTGCTGAGGCTGCTCCAGAACATGTGCTTTTATGGCCTGGAGCCTGCAAGACCCAGTATGGTCTGGTCCGCTCCCAACCTCATCTCTTCACCTTTCTTTTCCCACCAACCACATTGACCTTCCTCCTTTCCTCAGACATGTTCAAAGCTGTAGGAAAGTGAGCTCACATCTGCCCCAGGGCCTTAGCACCACGTCCCCCTCTGCCTTCTGCGTGCCAACTCATGGCCACACTTATCTCACCATTCAGGTCTCAGCTCCAAGTCAGCTCCTCAGAGAAACCTTCCCTAAATGTTCTAGCTAGCCTAGTGACCACCAGCACTTTCAAGCTCCTCCCCTGTCGTCTTTATATGCTTGTCACTATCTGAAAATTTCTTATTACATATACTTTTTTAACTTGTGTATTATCCATACAAATAATAAACTCTACCTGCCCTCGGCGAACTCACCTGCCTTGTTCACTGGTGTGTCCCCAACATTGAAAACAGCATGGCCTGTAAAAATACCGCATCACTATGCTGTACACCTCAAACTAATTTAATATTGTAAATCAACTATACTTCAGTAAAACACCTTGATTTAAATATTTTTTAATAAAAATTCAAAAAATGAAGCAGAGCATGGCACTCATGGAACATACTCAGTATTTATGGAGTGAGTGACATGTGCCTCAGGCCAGCCTGGCTGAGTGTCATATCCCCTGTATCTACAGTTCAGTTCATCTGCCCAAAACAGCGCTGCATCAGCTACACCCAACTGCATTTCTTAGTCTTCACCCCCTGCATATTGGTAGAACCTCCAGGCGCCCTTGGAAGCCAACCATCCCATTACTTGAAGAGTCTTCAACTTGAGCCCACTAAACTGCTAGATGGTACCTGACGACTTCCTCCAGTCCCGTGGTGAGGCGGGGTGTCTGTTGCTAAGGTTGTACCAGCTCCAGGCAGGTACCCGGGCCCTGCCACGGCTGCCATCACCCTCAGATGTCCCCCACGGTGTGTGACGTCACCCTTTGCTGTCACAGCTGGGCGTTGAGGGCTCCACAGTATGGGCAGCCCCCGCCCCTGCCCTGTGTTAAACTGCTTCTGGTGACCAGCATGTCCTTCCCCGTTTTCTCCATCTCTCCCTCTTTAGAAATTAGCATTCATGGCTGCTATGGACTGAATATTTGTGTCCCCCAAAATGCATATGCTGAAATCTTGATCCTCAAAGATGATGGTGTTGGAAGGTGGGGCCTTTGAGAGGTGATTGGGTTTTGATGGTAGAGCCTCATGAGTGTTATTAGTGCTTGCAGGTGGTACAGTGGCCAAGAATCCTCTGGCCAGTGCAGGAGACACAAGAAACACAAGTTCAGTCCTTGGGTCAGGAAGATCCTCTGGAGGAGGAAATGCAACCCACTCCTGTATTCTCGCCTGGAGAATGGAGCCTGGCGGGCTACAGTCCACGGGGTCACAAAGGGTCGGACACAGCTGTGCACGCATGCTTTTATACAAGAGACCCCACCAAGCTCCCTCGTCCCTTCTGCCACTTGAGGACACAGGAGAGGTCTGTGACCTGGAAGAGGGCCCCCACCTGACGGTGCTGGCACCCTGATCTCAGACTTCTGGGCTTCAGAACTGTTAGCAGTACATTTCTGCTGTTTGCAAGCCACGCAGACTGAGACATGAGCTCTGTGAAGCTGCGGTGGACTTGGAGCAGGAGGCTGGCAGCACGCTTACCTGCACGGGGTGTGGTACTCGCATCTCGGTCCATCTTGCCCAGCCTCCTCAGCTCTCTGTCTCCTGAGCCCCATGGATCTCTGCTGGCTGGTTACACCAGCCGCCTTACGACCCCTCTGCTGTGGGCACTGGAGTCAAGTGTGTGTGGGCTCAAACCCTGGCTTCTCCACTCTCTAGTGCTGTGTGACCTAAGGCAAGATGCTGACCTCTCTGAGCCTTAGTCACCTCTTCTGTAAAATGAGGTTGATAATAGTATCAGGCCCATAGGGTTGCTCATTTGAGGTTCCTATGAAATAGCCAGTGTACACAAAGCCTTTTCTAAAGGGCCTGGCAAGGAGTTATCATCTATCAACTGCAAACACCTAGGCTGCTTCCAGCATTACTCTCATCTCTGGGTAGAAGCTACATTTGGAGACAGGAACTAATTTCCTGCAACTTTCTATTCCTAGCACCTAGATTGGTGCTTCATGCACAGTGGCTGCTCAGATATCTGCTGAGGTAAGTATTTGATAGCACTAAATTTTCTCTTCTCATTTAGATTTTATCTTTGCTGAAGATAAAAATTACATTGTTTTATAGCATGACTTTATAGTTGTGAAATATAAATAACATAAAATTCACCATGTTAACGGTTTTTAACTGTAGAGTCAGTGGCATTAAAAACAGTCACCTTGTTGTGCAACTGTGTGGTTTTTTTCCAAACTCTAGCAGCCAGCATGTGACCAGGACTAGAAGCTGAGTCTAAAGTAGATATGGATGTAAAATAGATACTCAGTGGATATGGATTAAGGAACCTCCACCAGCAAATTGACTCCATTTAAATAGGGACTCTTCCTGTTTGCCAGCACTCAGCAGAGTCCCTGGACATAGTAGGTGCTCAGTTAATGTAAAATGAGCCACCAGCAGACATTGCAACCTGGGGGCAAACAAGACAGGGCCTTCAGACAGCTACTTAAGACCCAGAAAGTTGTTTTTGTTTTCAGTGTGTGTGTTGTGGGGTTTTTTTATATTTATTTATTTGTCTATGCTGAGTCTTGGTTGCAGCACTTAAGATCTTTAGTTGCAGCATGTGGGATCTAGTTCCCTGACCAAGGATTGAACCCGGGCCTCCTGTACTGGGAGCAGAGAGTCAGACCCAGGACCACCAAGGAAGTCCTGTTCTTTAGTTTTTATCAAACATTTTGAATAAGTTGCCATCACACACACACACACACACACACACACAAATCCGTATTGTGGAATCAAAAACTGGAAGGCTCTGGCAACTTTGGACCTGAGTTCTCAGGTGGCAGCACCTCTTTTGCTGAGGGATGCTGCCCTGAGGATGGGCCGCGTGCTCTCCAGGCCACTGTTCTCCCACAATCACTCCCCTGCTCCTTCGGGTATCTGAGTTTGAGATCCCTGCATCAGAGTCAGGAGAAAGGGGGTTGAGGCGCACTTCAACTTAACAGTAAGTCAGGCAGCCCTTTGCACCATGTCCTCATCTGTAAGATGGGGAAGACGGCAGCATCTTCACCAGGATTTTCTGAAGGGTATTACAGGGTAACACACAGGAAGTAAGAAAATCTGAAAGCTGCTGTATAAACAACGGTCCTGTTACAGGCCTACTGTGCCCCAGTCTTATGTTCTCACGCTGAGGATGTATGGATTTGCCTGCCATTTGGCTCTGCTGGGTTCTTGCACATCAAATACTCACTGGGGAAGACACAAGCCTCTGGAAAAGCTGGGGCACTCTCTGCTCAGCATACAGCAGCCGACAGCTGCCCCCATCACCTGAAAGTCATCTCAAGGAATTCGCCAATGCCCGGACAGGGGAGGGAGGGAGGCACTTGAGAGCAGGTCATGCAAGCACAGGACTGCTCTCCAGCATCTTCCATCCGAGACCCTTCAACACACCAGGCAGTGGCCAGACCGGCACCTGACCCCACATTACCCGTCTGTGCAGGGATGTACTGCTCATTTACTACGTCTTCAAACCAGCTCCTATGATGGAATTTTGGGCATCAGAGCACCACCAGTTTCCCTCCCTTCCTTTAGAACTGCAGCTTGGTTTCTGGGGTGACTTTGCAGCCACAAAAGCTAGAGGAAATAAGAGCACTTTCCCTTTAAGTCCTTTTGACAAACTCCTTTCTCACCATTCACCTCAAAACTCAGGTCAACTGTGTTTCATTAGGAGCGTCTTGATACTGAAACAGAATTCAAGACAGGCAATAAATAGAAAGGTAAGTCAGGTGATATACGGTTTTGAAATAAAACAAGTTTGCATAGTAACTGGTTCCAGATTGCCTTACAGTCTTGCTTGGCAGGTAGAGATTTATTCCTGATAGCGAACCAGATGTCACACTTGCTTTTCTAAGACATTTGCTTTTATCTCCAGCAGTTCCTGATGGAATAGATACAAAGGAAAGACTAGAGCCTTGTTTAAGCATCCTGACACCGGAGAGGATCAGATCATCTAAGAGTTTCCAATCTAGGTCTTAACAGCTTTCAAAAATCAAACATGTTAAAACAAAACAAAAGCACTGAGAGGCAGTTGAGTATTTCGCCAGCCTTTGTGTAAGGAGAGATAAGGGCAAGAACCACCTACAGTAAGAGATGTGTGGTTTAGCTCTTCTAGAAGAAAATGAGGCCTCCAGAAATTGGTTACTGGATTTGGAGAGAAAAGGCGGAGTCCTTTGACAACACTTCATTGTTAACAGTGAACCCGGAAACTCTTCTGAGACCTCTTTCAGCCGGGAGTGGCAGCCTCCTCCTGCCACCCCGGATGGATGGCAACATCCTGCCCTGGCCTTTTCTGCCGCTCCCTTTCATTCTCTCCCCTTGATGGCTCAGACAGTAGAGACTCCGCCTGCAATGCAGGAGACCTGGGTTCAATCCCTGGGTCGGGAAGATCCCCCAGAGAAGGGAATGGCTACTCACTCCAGTATTCTTGCCTGAAGAATTCCATGGACAGAGAAGCCTCGTGGGTTACAGTCCATGGGATTGGACATGACTGAGCAACTACACTGTCACTTTTTTCACTTCTTGTCTCCAGTGCAGCCTTGGTTGGACTTTCTGGATTAGCAAATGCCAAGTGCTCAGGCTCCTGGCCAGTCATGCAACCTCTTTGCAGACTGATGCAGGCAGGACAGCACGGCGCCCAGACCCTCAGCAGTGCTAACACACAGACCTTCCCTCCATATCTCTGTCATTAACAGAAACCAGCTCCCAACTCCTGGTCCCAGAGCCTCAGCTCAAGATCTCCAGACTGTCCATCCTGCTCTGTCAGCTCCGGGCGGACAGGAGCATCTCCTCTGACCATGCTGTCTGGTCTTACTCTGAAGTCGGGGTGCACAGTGGAGGGGCCGTGGGCTGGCCAGACCCTCTGCCAGGAAGCTGATACCAAACCTGACTTTCTTTTTTTTTGGTATTTTTTTTATTTTTAATTGGTGATTGTTTTACAGTATTGCTTTTATTTCTGTCATACATCAGCATGAATTAGCCATAGATGTACATATGTCCCGGAGAAGGCAATGGCACCCCACTCCAGTACTCTTGCCTGGACAACCCCGTGGACGGAGAAGCCTGGTAGGCTGCAGTCCCTGGGGTCGCGAAGAGTCAGACACGACTGAGCGACTTCACTTTCACTTTTCACTTTTATGCATTGGAGAAGGAAATGGCAACCCACTCCAGTGTTCTTGCCTGGAGAATCCCAGGGATGGGGTCGCACAGAGTCAGACACGACAGAAGTGACTTAGCAGCAGTAGCAGTAGCAGTACATAAGTCCACTCCCGCTTGAAACTCCCTCCCACTTCCCACCTTTCCCCACCCCTCTAGGTTGTTACAGAGCCGCGGTGTGTGTTCCCGGCCTGCCTGACTCAGCTCTGATCAGTTCCGCGGGGGAAGTTCTATGGAGAGTGACTCCCAGAAGAGAGGCAGTACTTACGGGGGATGGGAGCCTGAGTGGTGAATTTAGGGGCTGTGGTTGGGATGGGGTTGTATTCGTTTTTGATTGCTGTGTAACGAATTACCACAAACCGAGTGGCTGAAAACAGTACAAATGTGTGATCTGTGGGTAGGAAGTCTGACAACAGGTCTCACTGGGCTAAGTCAAGGTGTCAGCAGGGCTGAGGTCTTTCTGCGGGAGAATCTGTTTCCTTGCCTTTTCCAGCCTCTGAGGCCACCGCCATTTCCTGCCTTGTGGCCCCTCCTCCACCTTCAAAGCCAGCTGTGTTGCTTGCTCTTAGCACCCTTCTGTCATCACAGCTTTCTTTCCTGACCACAGAAGGAAAGGTTCTCCACTTCTAAGGACTCACTGGGCTTGTCTGGATCATTTGGGGTCATCCCTCCATCTCATCGTCCTTAACTTGAGTCCTATCTGCAAAGTACCTTATTGTGGGTTGAATTGTGTCTCCCAGATTCAAAGATGGAAGTGAATGTGAACTTATTTGAAAATTGAGTCATAATGTAATCAGTGAAGATTTTGTCCTGAAGGACAGGTCTTAATGAAATATGATTGATTTCCTTATGATGTGAAGAAACACAAGGAGAAGATATAAGTCCAGGAGAGAGGCCTGGAATAGACAGTCCAGGAGAAAGGCCTGGAACTGACAAAGGCTTTCCTCACAGCCCTCAGAAGGACCCATCTTGATTTTGAACCTGTAGCCTCCAGAGCTGTGAGAAACTAAGTTTCTGTGGTTTAAGCCACCCAGTTTGTGGTACTTTGTTAGAGAAGCCCCAGCAAGCCAATAGACCCCTTCTGCCATGTAAGATAACATATTCACTGGTCCTAGGGATTAGGAAATGGACATTTCTGGGAGGTCATCATCCTGCTGACCAGGGGTTTCATCAGTAGATCCCAGTCAATGTTATTTATTTGACTTTGTCTTAGGACTGTGCTCAGTGGCTCCTCTACCATAAATTAAATAACAGACTGGATCACAGGCTTGTTGCTCAGAAACACCCCTGCAAGCGTGAGAGGAGACTCAAACAATTGGGCCTTGTGTGGGAAGCCCGTCCAGCTTCAGACACTGGACTTTTTGTGAGCTACATGCAAAGGTGCTAGTATTTACTGCCATTTTTGAGAGGGAGACATTGTGTTTGCAGAATTCAGTGAATTGGACATTATTGGCTATTTTCTCAGAACAAATAAAAATAAATAGCAGCGATGTCAGCAAAATGGTGAGATAGGAGTTTTCTCTTGTATTTCCACCAAAGGGCAGCAATTATGACAATCATCCACAGAGGAGAGTGCCTTTGTCTCCATTCAGGAGTCCAGTGAAGAAGTTACACACACACACACACACACACACACACAAAGAAGTTCCACACAGCACCGTAGGAAAAGCAAATCTAACACCAGACACATTGAAGAGGGTAAGGGGAAGAGTTTGGCTGTATGGATTCACTCATATGTGGAATCGGAAAAAAAAAAGAAAGAAAAACTGGAACTTTAGAAGCAGAGAGTAGAATGGTGGTCACTGGGGGCCACTGGGGTGGGGAAGATGGGGAGATGATGGTAATAGGGTACAAGTCTTCAGTGATGGGATGAATAAGCTCTGGGGAGCTAACATACGGCATCATGACTGTAGTTCAAAACACTGTGTTTGTACTTGGCAGTTGCTGAGAGAGTAAACCTGAAGTGTCACCGCACAAGAAAGGTAACTACGTGTGAGGGATGGGTGTGTTAATGAACCTAATTGTGGTAATCACTTCACAGATATGTCAAATCATCGTGATATAGCTTTAAATATATACAATTTTGTCAATTACACTCCAATATAGCTGAACAAAGGTTATAAAAATCTTGAAATTGTAGAATCCAAATAATTATGAAGATTCACTACTCCCTTCTATATTTTATCTGTTTATGAAAAATATAAATTTAAAAATGTGTGAGCAAGGACTTCTCTGGCTGTCCAATGGTTAAGACCCTGTGCTTCCAATAGAGGGGATGCAGCTTCGATCCCCAGTTGGAGAGGTAAGACCCTACAGGCTGCCGCAGTGTAGCCAGAAAACAAATGTGTAAACATAAAAAAAGAAACCAAAAAACTGCTATCCACTGTGTTACCCTCACTGCATGAGAGAGGTTGCCTCCCCCAGACAACAGTGAGTAAGCGTCTCTCTTGGCTCTTCAGAGCCATCCCACCACCCACACGTGGACCATGAAGAGGTCAGCAAGGACCCTTTGCCCTGCGGGTCCTTGGAGCTGCTTGTGGGTTTAGTTAGGCCAGATGCCAGAGGGCAGAAACTGACATAAAATAATAGTATGTGAGATATGAAAGCAGCAGATTAACCAGAAAAATAAATCTGTGACTGATAATACAACAACGGGCTCATGCTCACTGCAAAAAAAGTGTTCACCTTCTCCATTTCCCCTGCCATTACCTTCAGCACATCCTTCTGCTCTTTGATTTGGACCTGCAATATTCCTAGGGCTTCTCAGATGGCTCAGTGGTAAAGAATCCACCTGCCAATGCAGGAGAAACAGGAGACATGAGTTCGATCCCTGGGTCAGGAAGATCCCCTGGAGGAGGAAATGGCAACCCACTCCAGTATTCCTGCCTGGGAAATCCCATGGACAGAGGAGTCTGACAGGCTACAGTCCATGGGGTTGCAAGGAGTTGGACACAATTTAGCACCCAACAATATTCCTACTTGGTTCCCTGTTTTGGTCCCTTGCTGCTTTTTGTCCTCTAGCTGCTGCATTTAAAATCTGGAAAAAGAAAAACAAAACACAGGCATACACACAGACACACACACATCTGACAGTGTCATCCGCCTGCTTAGGCTTTTAAACGTCCGGAGTCCCCCATCACCCAGAAAGCCCAAGTTTCTGACTGCAGCGTACGAGGCCCACTCCAAGTGGATTGAGCCTGTTTTCCAGCCTCATCTTTCACTGTGCAACAGGGGGAGAGCCTATTTCAGAGTTTCTAAAAGTCTGGCCACTCAGCACTAGAACTAGCATTCTGGAGTCCTTGTGGGAAGTCCCAGTCCTCAGGACTCAGAGTCTTAACAAGCCCTTGAAGCAGTGCTTACGTGCCCAAAGCTGGGCTCCGCTGTAATTGAGGGTCACGCTTCCGCTTCCCTCGGTCTCAAACACCGTTCTCCTCTGTGTCCACTTCCTCTTTTGAGATAATGTTCATAGGGCATCTTCTCCTTCTCAAGTGAAATACATTTCCCCCCTCTCTATCCTCCTAGCACTTTATACAGACCATCATGACACAGCTTTGTTCTACAGATGTTTGCTGCAGATCTGTCTCTCCTGCTGAATGAAGAATTCCTTGTCGTTAGGAACCATATCTTGTTTATTGTTTCCCCCCTGAGTAACTAAAGTTTCTCTGTATAGCTGACCATTTTCCCCTTTCGCCTTGGCCACTTAATGCCCTTAGAGTCAAATTCACAGCTCAGGTATCACAATTACGAAGGCTGTCATTGGCCGTGTATCCATGTCTTCTTTTCCCCCTAAATGTGACCTATTTTAATTTATATTTGCCTTGCCCAGAGTTTTCAAAACCTGTATTTGGCCATTTAATTTTATATGTTTCTGCTACGAGCTGCCTCAGATCCTTTCTGGAAGAAGGTGAGAGGGACATAAATTATTCATCTCAGTATTCCTACCACCCAGGACAGCATCTGGCAGATAGAAAATACTCAATAACGTTTTGTTAAATTTAATCAAAGGAATAAAGTTATGTGGATTCTGTGACAGCTATTGGATTCGTCACTTAGAAGACTTCCTTCTTGCTTATTTCTGATTTTTACTGCAGTTCTCAAAAGCTAACACTGCTAGGAGAGTGTCTGATGGACCAGGATCTGTTACAACACAAAATTCATTTGATTTCAGCAACCTAATTAGCTCAGTTTTCCACCTTGGTCTTTGTGCAACCTATTTTAGGAACTCAAGCTACTCAGAAACACTGTAATCTAGAATTAATCTTACAAGATGGCGAACAGGTAGAAATCTGCCAGGAATTTGGCAACGGAAGCAAGGATGACATGTCTCACTCAACAGGGAGAGAGGCGTGCAGATGAGGTTGTGCAGGGTGGGTCAGGGGCCGGCACACAGGGCCCTGAGGAAGGATCTCGGAGATGGAGAGGTGCCTCGGGAGACAGTGGTCCAGCAAGTGTGAAGGAGCCGTGGGCAGGAGCAAGGCTCCTGTTTCCTGAGGACACAGCCCTGTCCCCAGGAACTGCTGGAAAGGTGGGTGTGTCAAAGACGTCAACATCAAATGATAAAACTACGAAGAGATAAGCGAAACATCTTGAAAAAGGAAAAAAGTCACTTTTTAAAAAGTTGACGTCTAATGTTTTCTTAAGAAAAGCTATCTTCTCCATCCTTACGCATTATAGCTGAAGAAATAACAGCAGCACCCAAGTCTCTTTAAATTGGAGAACTTTTCCCCCAGGAAACACACGAACATGTATGGTCTTGTCACCTCAACTCTCTCAACAAGTCCCTCACGCTTCCAGTTAACTATTTTCAAAGCATCATTCAATTGGAATTTTTTTCCTTTGAAGAAAAATAAAGGGAAGCTAATCTATCCATTGTTACGCAGCCAACGATGTATAAAACCATGTCTTATTTAAATTTGCTTCCAACGTCTTTGTTTCAATCAAAAACATTGATTTAGTGTGTTTTCTCTGTGAAAACCTAGAGAATCTGAGATCATTCTTTGAACAACATAAAAGAAAGGTACTGATATTAAACAATGAAAATGGGAAGTTTGTCAAAATGAATTTCTTACATTATTACCATGCTATCCGGCCCATTAAAATAAAACATGGCTCTTTTCCCCCAAATGAAATTAACAGAGGAACCATGAGTTACAGTTTGGGATACCTGTGTTGTCCTAGGTCAGTGAGCTATTAGTCCTGGCTGAGGGTTTGGTCTCAGCCTCAAAGGACTAGATGTTAAGGGTAGAAGAGTCACCCAGTCAGCTGAGGCAAGGGGGCCTGGTTACCTGAGTTTGAGGGTCAACTGGCAGCTTATCCCCGGTGGCTCAGACAGAAAGAATCCACCTGCAATGTGGGAGACCTGGGTTCAATCCCTGGGCCGGGAAGATCTCCTGGGGAAGGGACTGGCTACCCACTCCAGTATTCTTGCCTGGAGAATTCCATGGACAGAGGAACCTGGCGGGCTGCAGTCCATGAGGTTGCAAAGAGTTGGACACAACTGAATGACTAACACTTCCACACTTTCATACTGGTGGGTTATGTCAGAGTAGGATCAGGGTCAGGGGTTATGTGTCAGCCCCTCTAAGGCAGAGGCCTCCTGCTCAGCTGCAGCAGTCCTAGTTTGTCAGCCCCAGACCCAGCCAGCGGCACCAATCCCCTCATTCTGAATCCATGAATCACACCACGTGTTCAGGCGAACAGCCAATTCAGAGGAACCTAGTACCTGGCGTGAGATAAGCCTGGCTTCTGTAAGCCTGGGGATGGGGGTGGGGCAACTTGGAAACCTCTCTGTGCCCTCGAGGCTACTTCTTCTGCAATCCCCTAATTTCTGAAATCTTGTAACTGCTTTTAAACACGTCCTCTGCAATGCTCTTGTTTCCCATCTGCAAACTCAGCTCCTCCAATTCCCATCTGCAACCTCAGCTCCTCCAAGGTGTAAGTCCTGACACCTTGTCAAACTTGGGCCAGCCCCAAGTGTGCATGCATGCTACTCAGTCCTTCAGTTGTGCCCAACTCTTCATGACCTCATGGGTTGTGGCCCACCAGGCTCCTCTGTCCTTGGCATTTCCCAGGCAAGAATACTGACCTGGGTTGCCACTTCCTTCTCCAGGGGATCTTCCCGACCCAGGGAACGAAACTTTGTCTCTTAAACCTTCTGCGTTGGCAATGGAGTTCTTTACCACCTGGGAAGCCCCAGGCCAGCCCCATCCCAGGGTCCATATCTGACTTGTTGAAAAACAGATGCACCATTTCCCATCTCACATTCCAAACCAGGGACCTGTCTGGTTCATCCTTGCTTCAGTCCAAGTCCCTAATCATTCCCTTCCATGCTGTCTTATGTCTCTCACAACTGTTCCTGTTACCAGGTCAGATCATAACATGGGAATGGCACCACCTTCCTATGTGGACAGCTCAAAATGCAGGAGTACTGACATTCCCAGGGCCACTTGTGATGAGGGGCAGATGAGAGCTGATAAGTACATATTTCCTTCTTTCATCCCCCGTGGACATTCTAGAACACTCTTCATATGGATCCTCAGAAAACTCCACAGGGTCAAGACCTATTGTCCATGCCGTGGTCAACTTAGTCACAGATCCTTTTCTTGGCTTCCTTTCCTTCTCCGTGTCTTTTCTCTCACTCCCGCCCCCTGCAGCCACATTCTCAAGTAAACTACCTGTAGGTAAGCCTTTGTCTCAGGCTCTCATTTTAAGGGGACTTGGCAGGTGGGTCAGAGGAGGCAATGGCAACCCACTCCAGTACTCTTGCCTGGATGATCCCGTGGACGGAGGAGCCTGGTAAGCTGCAGTCCATGGGGTTGCGAACAGTCAGACTCGACTCAGTGACTTCACTTTCACTTTTCACTTTCACTTTTCACTTTCATGCATTGCAGAAGGAAATGGCAACCCACTCCAGTGTTCTTGCCTGGAGAATCCCAGGGAAGGAGGAGCCTGGTGGGCTCCCGTCTATGGGGTCGCACAGAGTTGGACATGACTGAAGCGACTTAGCAGCAGCAGCAGAAGCAGGCAGGTGGGCAGAAAATAAGTGGCCATTTTTTTAGAACACCGCTCCATTCGGTCACATACTGCTCCCTGCTAGGGACTACAGTGATTCTTTTAGTCTCTATTCAGTTTTTTTCATCCTGAAGACATGATGGGGTCCTAAACCTCCTTCTCCTTTCAAAGTCACTACAGATTTAAGTGTCATGAAAAGATTAGGAGGAAGATCTGATCTTGGCAGAACATAGTCAGCATCTCAGCCAAAGCCTTGGTAAGGGCGGGGCTTCCATAAGGCAGATGAAGATGTGGATTTGGACAGAAAATAAGAGCTACTCCTGCCACAAAGATAAAATAATTATTTTGGGAAGAAGACTCTCTCAGGACTGACATAACATGCAGAGATCACATGCTCATCACATAAATGCAGGCATCTGGGCTGAGGATGCAAGTCTATCTCCAACGAGCTCCCCCCGGGCTTCTCCACATCTCTCTCCTGGTAGCAGTCCAGGTTCCAGACCCCTTGTTCCCTTAAACGATTGTTACTTGTAATCAACATCCTCGCCTCTTCTCCCCACATGCACTCTCAATGACTGGGAGGTCAGTGTCATCACTGTCAGTCTGAAGATGTGCCAAGGGAAATCAGCAAGATGAAACAAATCAAGAGAATCCCCACCGCTGCCCCATTTGCATCTTATCTCAGCAGCAGAGGTGTATAGTGAACATCCCCTAGTGCCTTCCTTGATTTCCCTCCAACTTCTTGAGCACGGGCAGAACAGGAGTGTGACCGCCTCTTACCAAGCTCTGAAATAACATTTATTCATTTTTCCAAATGGAGAAGGAAATGGCAACCCACTCCAGTATTCTTGCCTGGAGAATCCCAGGGACAGAGGAGCTTGGTGGGCTGCCGTCTATGGGGTCGCACAGAGTCGGACACGTCTGAAGTGACTTAGCAGCAGCAGCAGCAGCATTTTTCCAGGTGCTTATTTAGAGGTGGTTTTATATGGAGACTTTCTGCTAAAATGGGCGCTATCTTTCCAATTATTTTCATTCTGTTGATCCATATTTGCCTTTGGATGAAATAGTTTATTCTTTAAGAATCCCGGACTTTGAATAAAATCATGGTACCTATAATAAATTATGCAAAAGACACTTTCTTTTTTTCCCCTAAATCTAATGGTAATCTAATGATCGCTCATGAGTACCCCAAATCAGTGCAGCCACAATCATCTCAGTGGTCATTAACCTGTCAAAACCAGACAAATCCATTATAAGAGAAGAAAATTACAGACCTATATACCTCCTTCAAGAATGTCGTGCAAAACTCCTTAACAAAATTGACATGTCATAACTAAGTGGGGTTTATCCCAGACATGTGCTATTAATTTCACATGAAAGAAATCAATTAGTATAATTCACCACAACAAATACTAAAAAAACAAAAACAAAAACCAACACAAATGCTCATCACAACAAATATTTAAAAAGCATTTGAGAAAATTCAACATCCATTTACTATTTTAAAAATATATATTCTAGCAAAAAGGGAATGGAAGAGGATGCTTTCAACCTGATAATGAGGATATTGTCTCAAAAAAATTAATGTTAATTTACCAGGCTTAATGGTAAAAGATTATACGTTTTACCTTTAAGATCAGAAATATTACTTTTAATGGTAAAATTAGAAATTTTACCTTTAAAATCAGAAGAAAGGTTGTCAGCTCTGACCACTTCTGTTCAGCATTGTTTTGGAGATCTTAGAGTAATGAAGTAAGAAAAAGAAACAAAAGGTATGTAGATTGTAAAAGAATAACTAAAGCTGTCTTTGTTTGCAAAACTGTCCCTAATTATTCATGATAAACAAACCTTAGATATCTGCAAACTAGAGAAATAGTTCTTGCAAACCTACAAAATAGATTTTGTGACACAGACTTTTTGTGACACTATGGATTGTAGAACGTCAAGCTCCTCTGTCCATGGGATTTTCTAGGCAACAATACTAGAGTAGGCTGTCATTTCCAACTCCAGGGGAATCTTCCTGACTCAGGTATTGAATCCACGTCTCTTGTGTCTCCTGCATTGGCAGATGGATTCTTTACCAACTGGGAAGCCCCACAAAGTATATTACCGGAGCTAATTAATAAGACAGTTTAGTGAGGCTGCAGGATATAAAGTCAATATACAAAAATCAGTTGTTTTCCTCTATACTATCAATAAACAATCAAAAATCAAAATTATATCATTTAGAATCCTGTCAAAAATATGAAATACTTAGAGATAAACTTAGCAAGCTATATATAAGACCAGGTCAATAAAAACCATATACCATTATTGAGGGAGTTAAAGAACACCTAAAAAGTGGAGAGATGTACCATGTTAATGGATTAAAAGATTTAATATTGTACAGTCTTCCCTGATTAATCAATAGATTCAATGTAATCTGAGCAAAAATACCATTGGCCTTTTTTGTAGAAAGTGATAAGCTGATTCTTAAGTTTATATGAAAGTACAAAGGGCCTAGAAATAGCAAAAACGATTTTGGAAAAGAACAAAGTTGCAAAACTCATGCTACCTGATTTTAAGATGTACTATGAAACTACAATTACCAAGAGACTATGGTATTGGTGTAGACATGCAGATCAATGTAATAGAACAGAGAGTCTAGAAATAGACCCATAAATATAGAGTCAGTTAATTTTTGATGGGGATACCAATGCAATTCAATAGGGAAAGGATAATCTTGTCAATAAGTGATGCTTGGGAAAAAAAGAAAAGAAAAAGAGAAAGGAAGAAGAGAAAAGGGGGAAAAAAGGAAGAAAGAAAAAGATTTTGACCAGTATACCATACCATATATATAAAAAAACTTGAAATGGATAATAGACCTAAATGTAAGAAATAACACTGTAAAAATTCTGGGAAAAAAGCACAGGATGAAACCTGAATGACCTAGGATTTGGAATATATATATATATATATATAAAAGAAGCTATTCTTTTTTCTTAATTAATTTATTTTTATTGAAGGATAATTGCTTTATTGAATTTTGCTGTTTTCTACCAAACCTCAGCATGAATCAGCTATAGGTATACATATGTCCGCTCCCTCTTAAAACTCCCTCCCATCTCCCTCCCCATCCCTCCCCTCTAGGTCGATACACAGTGCCTGTGTGAGTTTCCTGAGCCATACAGCAAATTCCTGTTGGCTGTCTATTTTACATATGGCAATGTAAGTTTCCATATTACTCTTTCCATACATCTCACCCTCTCCTCCCCTCTCCCCATGTCCATAAGTCTGTTCTCTATGTCTGTTTCTCCGTTACCCTGTAAATAAATTCTTCAGTGCCAGTTTTCTAGATTCCGTATATATGTGTTAGAACACGGCATTTATTTTTCTCTTTCTGACTCACTTCACTCTGTATAATAGGTTCTAGGTTCATCCACCTCATTAGAACTGACTCAAATGTGTTCCTTTTCATGGCTGAGTAATATTCTGTTGTATATATATACCACAACTTCTTTATCCATTCATCTGTCGATGGCCATCTAGGTTGCTTCCATGTTCTAGCTATTGTAAATAGTGCTGCGATGAAGAGTGGGATACATGTGTCTCTTTCAATTTTGGTTTCCTCAGGATATATGCCTAGGAGTAGGATTGCTGGGTCATCTGGTGGCTTTATTCCTAGTTTTTTAAGGAATCTCCATGCTGTCTTCCATAGTGGCTGTATCGATTTACATTCCCACCAACAGTGCAAGAGTGTTCCCTTTTCTCCACACCCTTTCCAGCATTTATTGTTTGTAGACTTTTTGACGGGGCCAGTCTAACCAGTCTAACCGGTTTTAGGTGATATCTCATTGTAGTTTTGATTTGCATTTCTCTAATAATGAGCGATGTTGAGTATCTTTTCCTGTGTTTGTTAGCCTTCTGGAGGTCTTCTTTGGAGAAATATCTGTTTAGGTCACTTTCCCACTTTTTGACTGGGTTGTTTTTCTGGTATTGAGTTGTATGAGCTGCTTGTATATTTTGGAAATGAATCCTCTGTCAGTTGTTTCATTTGCTATTATTTTCTGCTATTCTGAGGGTTTTCTTTTCACCTTGCTTATAGTTCCCTTTGCTGTGCGAAAGCTTTTAAGTTTAATCAGGTCCCACTTGTTTACTTTTGTTTTTATTTCCATTACTCTAGGAGGTGGGTCATAGAGGATCTTGCTTTTATTTATTTCATTGAGTGGTCTGTCTATGTTTTCCTCTAAGAGTTTTATAGTTTCTGGTCTTACATTTAGATCTTTAGTCCATTTTGAGTTTATCTTTGTGTATGCTGTTAGGAAGTGTTCTAATTTCCTTCTTTTACATGTAGCTGTCCAGTTTTCCCAGCACCATTTACTGAAGAGGCTGTCTTTACCCCATTGTATATTCTTGACTCCTTTGTCAAAAATAAAGTACCCATAGGTGCATGGGTTTATTTCTGGGCTTTCTATCTTGTTCTATTGGTCTATATTTCTGTTTTTGTGCCAGTACCATTCTGTCTTGATGACTGTAGCTTTGTAGGATAACCTGAAGTCAGGAAGCTTGATTCCTCCAGTTCCGTTCTTTCTCAAGACTGCTTTGGCTGTTCTAGATCTTTTGTGTTTCCATATGTACTGTGAAATTTTTTGTTCTTGTTCTGTGAAAAATGCCATTGGTAATTTAATAGGGATTTCATTGAATCTGTAGATTGCATTTGGTAGTATAGTCATTTTCACAATTTTGATTCTTCCTGCCCAGGAACATGGAATATCTCTCCATCTGTTTATGTCATCTTTAATTTCTTTCATTACTGTCTTATAATTTTCTATGTATAGTTCTTTTGTCTCCTTAGGTAAGTTTATTCCTAGATATTTAATTCTTTTTGTTGCAATAGTGAATGGGATTGATTCCTTAATTGCTCTTTCTGATTTTTCATTGTTAGTATATAGAAATACAAGTGATTTATGTGTATTGATTTTTTATCCTGCAACTTTGCTAAATTCACTGATTAGCTCTAGTAATTTTCTGATACTATCTTTATGGGTTGTTTTTTTTTTTTCTTTATGGTTTTCTATGTACAGTATCATGTCATCTGCAAACAGTGAGAGCTTAACTTCTTTTCTGATCTGGATTCCTTTTATTTCTGTTTCTTCTCTGATTGCAGGAGCTAGAAGTTCCAGAACTATGTTGAGTAATAGTGGTGAAAGTGGACACCCTTGTTTTGTTCCTGATTTTAGGGGGAATGCGTTCAGTTTTTCACCATTGAAAATAATGTTTGCTATAGGCTTATCATATATGGCCTTTACTATGTTGAGGTAGGTTCCTTCTATGCTCATTTTTTGAAGAGTTTTAATCATAAAAAGGTGCTGAATTTTGTCAAAGGCTTTTTCTGCATCTATTGAGATGATCATATGGTTTTTATCTTTCAGTTTGTTAATATGGTGTATCACATTGATTGATTTGTGCATACTGAAGAATCCTTGCATCCCTGGAATAAACCCGACTTGATCATGGTGTATGAGCTTTTTGATGTGTTGCTGAATTCTATTTGCTCAAATTTTGTTGAGGATTTTTGCATCTATGTTCATCAGTGATATTGGCCTGTAGTTTTCTTTTTGTGTGTTGTCTTTGTCTGATTTTGGTATCAGGGTGATGGTGGCCTCGTAGAATGAGTTTGGAAGTGTTCCTTCCTCTGCAATTTTTTGAAAGAGTTTTAGAAGGGTAGGCATTAGCTCTTCTCTAAATGTTTGATAGAATTCTCCTGTGAAGCCATCTGGTCCTGGGCTTTTGTTTTTTGGGAGATTTTTTTTTTTTATCACAGCTTCAACTTCAGTGCTTATAATTGGATTGTTCATAATTTCTATTTCTTCCTGGTTCAGTCTTGGAAGATTGAACTTTTCTAAGAATCTGTCCATTTCTTCCAGGTTATCTATTTTATTGCCATATAGTTGTTCATAATAGTATCTTATAATCCTTTGTATTTCTGCATTGTCTATTGTAACCCTCCTTTTTCATTTCTAATTTTGTCGATTTGATTCTTCTCTCTTTTTTTCTAGATGAATCTGGCTAAGGGTTTGTCAATTTTGTTTATCTTCTCAAAGAACCAGCTTTTAGTTTTGTTAATCTTTACTATTGTTTCTTTCATTTCCTTTTCTGTTTTTGCTTTGATCTTTATGATTTCTTTCCATTTACTAATTTTGGGTTTTTTTCCTTCTTTTTCCAGTTGCTTTAGGTGTAAAGTCAGATTGTCTATTCAATGTTTTTCTTGTTTCTTGAGGTAGGATTATATTGCTGTAAACTTCCCTTTTAGAACTGCTTTTGCTGCATCCCATAGGTTTTGAGTTGTTGTGTTCTCACTGTCATTTGTTTCTAGAAATTTTTTTTACTTCTCTTTTGATTTCTTCAGTAACCTATTGGTTATTTAGAAATGTGTTGTTTAATCTCCATGTGTTTGTGTTTATTACAGTTTTTTTCTTGTAAGTGATATCTAGTCTCATAGTGTTGTGGTCAGAGAAGATGCTTGACACAATTTCAATTTTCTTAAATTTACTGAGGTTTGATTTGTGACCCAAGATGTGGTCTATCCTGGACAATGTTACATGTGCACTTGAAAAGAAGGAGTATTCTTCTGCATTTGGATGGAATGTCCTGAAGATACCAATGAGATACATCTCATCTAATGTATCTTTTAATACTTGTATTTCCTTGTTACTTTTCTGTTTTGATGATCTGTCCATTGGTGTGAGTGGGGTGTTAAAATCTCCTACTATTGTTGTGTTACTGTCAATTTCTCCTTTTATGTCTGTTAATGTTTGTCTTATGTACTGAGGTGCTCTTATGTTGGGTGCATAGATATTTACAATTGTTAAGTCTTCCTCTTGGATTGATCCCTTGATCATTTTGTAATGTCCTTCCTTATCTCTTATAATCTTCTTTATTTTAAGGTCTATTTTGTCTGATGTGAGGATTGCTACTCCAGCTTTCTTCTGTTTCTCATTTGTATGGAATATATATTTCCATCCTCTCACTTTCAGTCTATATGTGTCTTGAGGTATGAAGTGGGTTTCTGGTAGACAGCATATATATGGGTCTTGTTTTTGTATCCATTCAGTCAGTCTATGTCTTTTGGTTGGAGCATTTAATCCATTTACATTTAAAGTAATTATTGATATATATGTTCCTATTGCCATTTCCTAATTGTTTGGAGTTGATTTTGTAGATCTGTTTGCTTCTGTTGTATTTCTTGACTATATAAGTCTGTTTAACATTTGTTGTAAAGCTGGTTTTGTGGTACTGAATTCTCTTAACTTTTGCTTGTCTGAAAAGCTTTTAATTTCTCCATCAGTTTTGAATGAGATCCTTGCTGGGTACAGTAATCTTGGTTGTAGATTTTTCCCTTTCAGTACTTTAAATATATCCTGCATTCCCTGCTGGCCTGCAGAGTTTCTGTTGAAAGATCAGCTGTTAAGTGTATGGGGTTTCCCTTGTATGTTACTTGTTGCTTCTCCCTTGCTGCTTTTATTATTCTTTCTTTGTGTTTAGTCTTTATTAGTCTGATTAGTATGTGTCTTGGCATGTTTCTCCTTGGGTTTATCCTATATGGGATTCTTTGTGCCTCTTGGACTTGATTGACTATTTCCTTTTCCATGTTGGGGAAATTTTCAACTATAATCTCTTCAAAAATTTTCTCAAGCCCTTTCTTTTTCTCTTCTTCTTCTGGGACCTCTATAATTTGAATGTTGGTGCATTTGATATGGTCCCAGAGGTCTCTGAGACCGTCCTCAGCTCTTTTCATTCTTTTTACTTTATTCTGCTCTTCAGAAGTTATTTCCACCATTTTACCTTCCAGCTCACTGATTTGTTCTTCTGCTTCAGGTATTCTGCTATTGGTTCCTTCTAGAGTATTTTTAATTTCAGTAATTGTGTTGTTTGTCTCTGTATGCTTATTCTTTAATTCTTCCAGGTCTTTGTTAATTGATTCTTGCATTTTCTCCATTTTGTTCTCAAGGTTTTTGATCATCTTTACTATCATTATTCTGAATTCTTTTTCAGGTAATTTTCATATTTTCTCTTCATTTATTTGGACTTCTGTGTTTCTAGTTTGTTCCTTCGTTTGTGCAGTATTTCTCTGCCTTTTCTTTTTCTTTTTTTTAAGTTATTTCTTTCCTTGAAGAAGGTTGAATTCTTTCTTCCTTTTGGTTTCTGCTGTCCTAAGTTTGGTCCAGTGGTTTGTGTGAGCTTCGTATAGGGTGAGATTTGTGCTGAGTTTTTGTTTGTTTGTTTTTCCTCTGATGGGCAAGCTGAGTGAGGTGGTACTCCTGTCTGCTGGTGATTGGGTTTGTATATTTGTTTTTCTTGTTGTTTGGATGAAACATCCTACACGGGGTGCTACTGGTGGTTGGGTGATGCCAGGTCTTGCATTCAAGTGGTTTCCTTTGTGTGAGTTCTCATTATTTGATACTCCCTAGGGTTAGTTCTCTCCTATTCTAGCGTCTTGGAGTCAGTGCTCCCACTCCAAAGGTTCAGGGTTTGATCTCTCCCTAGGATGCCCTCCAACACTGTGCTGATCTCTGAACCGGCTCTGGGGGCCGCTCAGACTCTAATCTGGTCCTGCTCCTGTGTGTTCTTGCCTCCAGCGTCCACAACTATCAGAGCTAGTGTGTTTTCTCTTGTGGGAGCTCTCAGTGACCTTTTATATATTCCATAGACACAGAGTCTGCCTAGTTGATTGTGTGGATTTAATCTGCAGCTTGTGCAGCTGGTGGGAAGGTTTTGGGTCTTCTTCCTTAGCCACACTGCCCCTGGGTTTCAACTGTGGTTTTATTTCCACCTCTGCATGTGGGTTTTCCACTGGGGTTTAGCTCCTGAGGCTGCCCCGAAGGGCTTGGGTTTGCCCCTGTGAGGGCCAGGTGTGGAGGTGGTGCAGCTGCTTGGGTCGCAGGGGTTCTGGCAGCACCGGGTACACAGGGGGGTTGGGAGCTAGGGTGGTAGGAAATATAGTGCTCTAGAAGGGTATGGCAACCAGTATTGGCCAATACGCTCCAGTCTTCTTGCCTGGAGAGCCCCCCTTTCTGACAGAGAAGCCTGGCAGGCCACAGTCTACAGGGTCACAAAGAGTCAGACAGGACTGAAGTGACACTGTACGCATAAACACAATACTTTTTTTTTTTTGCCTGTGGCAGCTCTACCCCAGTGAGAGTTGAGCGTGAAGGTGGTGCAGTTGTGTGGCTTGCAGGGACACAAACTGCCTCCGTGGCAGGAGTTACGGCCCTACAGAGTCTTCTTCTGAGCCTCTTGTAGCTGGCGATCAGAAGGCCTCTTTGGCCAGTGTTTCTCTGTAGCTCCGCCAGCTTAGGCACTTAGAGGGATCCCTTTCCTGGGGTCCTTCTCTGTTGTTTTATGCATCAGGCACATAGAGGGGCCCCCCTGACTGGGGTCCTACTCTGTAGATTGGCACATCAGGCACTTAAAGGGGCCCCCTGGGTGCGGTCCTACTCTGTAGTTCAGTGCGTCAGGCGTTTAATGGGCCAGCCGCACTATTGTTCAGCTGCTGATGCTGGCCTGTGGAGAGAGAGAGGCTATGGTGATGACTCCACCCCCTACACATGACTCAGCAGTATTGCCTTGCTTCCATGGCTGCCTGGCTTTCCTCCACAGGCATTTCCCACAATGATCTCCTCCCTCACATCCCCTCAATCTGTCTCTCCACAGTCAACAGCAGCCCTCGCACTGGGATTGCTCCACAATTGCTAAACTCCAGCTCCCAGCCGCTGCCCCTTCCAGGACACCCACATTCCTGCCAGGCATATGTATGGCTGTGGCAAAGACTGTCTGATTTTCATTCCAATTAGGCTGCCACAGATCAGCTGTTTCACTCTCAGCCTTAAATGTTTTTTCTCTGACTCAGACAATCGCCCTGATCGGACGCTTGCTTCAGTTCCCCCACCTGCCAAGGGCTGGTCCAGTCCTATTAACACTCCTGTTTTTCCCCCAGTTCCTTTGTCCTACCGAGTTTTCCATAGTTCTATATATTCTTTTCCACTGGTCAAGTACTCCTGCCCGCTCTCAGCTGGTGTTCTGCATGCACTTTTGTGTCTGAAGGTGTATATTCCTGATGTATTTGTGGAGAAAGATGTACTCCACGTCCACCTACTCCTCCGCCATCTTGTTCTCCCCTGGAAGATATTTTTAAAATGTTACTCAAAAAACACAAAATAGGAGAAACAGATGGGGGACAAATATCAATATTGGACTTCACCCAAATTTAAAGTGCTTTCTCTTCAAAAAGCATTGTTAAGAAAATAAAAAGGCAAGTCATAGAGAGAGAAGTATTTATAAATCATGTTATACATAAAGAACTTCTAAAGTGGTGTCTTAGTCTAGTTGATTACCATAACAAAATTTCACAGACTGGGTGGCTTAAACACAAAACTTTATTTTCTGACTACACTAGATGCTAGAAGCCTAAGATTAAGATGCCAGCATATTGAGTTTTGGTGAGAAATCTCTTCCTGGCTTGCAGAGGGCTCCCTTCTCACCATGTCCTCACATGGCAGATAAAAAGAGACCCAACTCTCTGGTGTATTTTTATAAGGGGACTAATCCCATTACAAGGGCCCCATCTTCATGGCTTCATCTAAACCTAACGATCTCCCAAAGGCCTCACATCCAAGTACCATCACACTGGGGGTTTGGTTTTCAATATATGAACTGCTGTGGAGTGGGATACAGTCAGTCCACATCAAGTAGGAAAACAAACAATCCAATTAAAAATGGGAAGACATGCTGTCTCACTGTGATTTCAATTTGCAAGCAGAACTACCAATGATTTTGAGAACATATTCTAGAGTTTACTCACTGTTCCTATTTTCTTTTCTAATGCTTTTAATGGAATATGTTGCTTTTCTTTTTGTTATTGATTTGTAGATGCTCTTTATGTTTTTGGATGTTAATTCTTGTTATTTATACACCTTGAAAATATCTTCTCCGATTATACAGTTTGTCTTTTCAGCTGTATAATGCTTTTGGTGAAACATAGTCCTTAATATAATCCAACATATTAATTTTTTTCTTTATGATTTCCCATTTTTATATTTATAATTTTAAATTCTCTATTCCAATGATATAAGATATTAATCTAAGATTTCTTTTAATAATTAAAATATTATATTTCATATTTAAACCATAAAAAATGGGGAGAAAGATTTGAACAGTCTCCCCACCAAGAAGATAATACAGATGGCAAATGAGTGTGTGAAAATATGTTCTACATATTTTCCTGTATCTACATTAGATACAGGAAATACACACTAAAACCAAGATAAAATACACTACACACTCACTAGAATGGCTATAATAAAGAAGATAGATAATATCAAGTTTGGGAAGGATGTTGAAAGACTGGAACCCTCATACATTCCTTGTGGGAATGTAAAATGACAATTTGGAATACGATTTGGCACTTGTTTTAAAAATTAAGCAACAATTTACCATATGGACCAGCAATTGCAATTCTAGATATTTACAAAGAGAAATGAAAGAATATGCCCATCCAAAGACTGGTACATGAGTTGTCATGGTAGCATTATTCACAATGGCCAAAAAAGTAGAAACAATTAAATGTTCATGAACTTGTGACTGGATAAACAAATTGTAGTAAATTCCTATATTGGAGTACTATTTAGCAATAAGGAATAAGTTACTCATAAATGCAAAAACGGGACCAAACATCAAAGGCATTATGTATATAAAAGAAATCAAACACAATTGACGGCATACATATAATTCCAATTATATAAAATTGTGGAAAGGGAAACCTGATTGAAAGCTGTTGGCAGGAACTAGATAGTGGGAACCAAGTATTAATTGCAAAGGGGCACAAAAAAACTTTGGGTAGTGATGAAACTCTTCTTTACCATGACTGTGGTAATTACATGACTGTGTGTGTTAGTAGCTCAGTCATGTCCAACTCTTGGTGACCCTATGGACTGTAGCCCGCCAGGCTCCTCTTTTCATGGGATCCTCCAAGAAAGAACACTGGAGTGGATTGCCATTCCCTCCTCTAGGGGATCTTCCCAACCCAGGAATCGAATTCATCTCTCTAGCGTTACAGATGCATTCTTTACCATCTGAGCCACCAGGGAACCCACCAGGGAAGTGCCTATATACACATATACTGTGAGAAGTTATCAAATCATACAGTTAAAATTGGTCAGTTTTATTATATTTAAATTATACATCAATAAATCTGACAGAAGAAGAAGGTGAGGTGGGTGCGGAGGAAGTAAATGATGAGGAGGATGGCAATAATACCACTGCCCACCGTTACCACCATCACCAAATAGGAATGATACTATACATGAGTTCAAGACTTTCTATAGTGCTAGAGTAATCAAGATGGTGTGGTACTGGTGAACAGATCAACCTAGAGATCAATGAACCAGAGTGTCTGGCTACCAGGAGCTCATTACCACCACACCTATGGGGGCTGGGGTTACATGCTAAAGACCACTGAGCACTCTGTTCATTTATTTTCTCTCTTTTAAGTAGGAAATGAGGAACCTAATCCTTATACAACTAACAGAATAAAGATCAACAAATTGGAGAAGGACATGGCAACCCGCTCCAGTATTCCTGCCTGGAGAATTCCATGGACAGAGGAGCCTGGTGTGCTACTGTCCATGGGGTTCCAATGAGTCAGACACGACTAAGCTACTAACACACACACGCATACATAATCTTAACTGGAAGATGATAGTGACTATCCAGTTTACCATACAGGAATCCTGCCCATTTTAGAGCTGTTAGGGTATAAGTGTGCAATGTGGAGAGCCTTCCTGAGAATGGAAAGTTAATTCACAGGAGGTAGAGCTAAGATTAAAGAGAGGGACAGAACCTCCTATGTGATATTGGGGTCCTGGATCTAGCTATACCTGAAGCCAACATCTCCTTGGACTGCCTAATTATTTGAACTAATATACTCCCTCTTGCGTATAAGCAAGTTTGAGTTGGGTTTCTCTTCCTTGTAAAGAAAGAGTCCTGAGTGAGACACATGTGTACTCTGGAGCGACACTAGGGAAGCACTGACTTATGCACATACTAACTGGGAGCCCTAGGGCAGAGCTTTTAAAAGCTCTGGGTCCAGGACTCTGACCTCTAAGTAGAAGAAGTTGGAATGGGACAGGAGTTTCTCAGAAGACTTGCACAAAGCAAAGGCACTACAGTGACCTCAATGGGAATGAGGAAAAGGACCCCAGCTTCTGCCTCAATTCAACTAAATTTCTTTTCAATATTGAAATCACATACAGTGTTTGATTTGAAAAAACTTCCTTTGTTTTAAAAAAATGCAAAACTAAAAAAAAATTAAAAATGCAAAACTTTGTGATCTCCTCCAGTTCCAAAACTTCCAACACTGTCTGTTGATTTCTGACAGGCAGTGAAGCACAGGGCCTTGCATTACAGTTTTTCAGACTCCTGGAGTCTGAATCCAGTTTTATCCCTTACTAATTGTGTGACCTTGAACAAGCTTCTCTGTGGCTTTGTTTCTTCATCAGTAAAACACAAGCAATAATAGTACCTATTCCAAAGTATTGTTGTAAGGGTTAATTGACAATATATGAAAAACCCTTCCAACTATGTCCGGCACCTGGCGCATGCCCAATAATTGCCAATAACTGTTAGCAACAATGATGACAATGATGATGATGACAGGCCTGGGAGATCACAGTGAATCTGATTTGGCTTCATCAGCTCACGAAGAAGTAAGCTGGAAAAAAGAGACATAAATCAGGTCACCAGTTTATTCCCTGTAATTGTGTCAATAGGTTGGGGGTAGTGAAAGATTTGGTCTCTGTTCTGTTTTTCTTAACGTAATCATCTTTTCAACTAATGACTTGTCAAATGATAATTGTGTGTGTGGTTTAAACAAAATTTTTCCATACTATATTAATAGCATATATACATTTAAGAATTAAGAAAATTAATAAAAAACAGAAATATTAACTCATTGGTAAACCTAACTACCAAAGACAAATGCTATTAACATTTGATTATTGCATATTTGATTTGAATATTTTCTTCTAGGTTTTCTTTTGTCATTTAAAAAGGTATATAAATACATACGGAAAACTTTATATATATATTGTGCATGTGTGTGTCCTTTTCTCAAATAAGATTATATTATGAGTAATTTTTCATGAATTAAATATCTTCTGAAAAATTTTTTTCTGACTTTTAATAATTCATCATTTGGCTCTACCATAATTTATTTGCTAAGTTTCCTATAATTGAATCTTTCAGTAGTTTTACTTTGAATCTAATATAAATAATGCTGTGATAAGCATACCTGACTGGGATACTATTCCCAGAGGTGGAATTTCTGAGTCAAAGCCTATGATCACGTATAAGGCTTCTGATACATATCATCAAATAGTTTTCCAGAAAGTTTACATGCAGCACTGAACATCTGTAAACAGCAATTGTTAGAAATTGTAACTACTGATTTTCGTTATAGGGACAACAGTCAGGGAATCAAGCTGTTGAGTATATTACCTTTGTTTGAGAGAGTAAATTTAAAGTTTATGAAACTAAGATTTTTAGGGCCAAACCCCTTAAAATTTATAAGCTTTGTTTTTAAAATCATTCTCATCGTACCATAAGATGAGAACTTCATCATATTACACAAGGACTCAGTTTACTAACTACAAAATAAAGAAAAACTATTATTATTATTTTAACTGCAACTTCTTACGCAAGCCTTTCATGCCATGCTTCATAAAGGACCAACATCCTATCACTTCAATAGAGTGGCCAAAGAGATTCCATGGGTATCACATGATGTTGACTTCACTCTGGTTCTTGAACAGTAAATGCTTTCTGGCTTAGAGCAGCAGCCTCTGGTTCATTAGACATGAACATTTGAATTTAAGTGTGGAAGACAATATGAAAATATTCCTTACACGTCTTTCCTTCAAGCCCTGGGAACCTTAAGTAGGAAAGTACTCCAAGGTGCAATTCTGTGATTGGAATACTGAAAGTTGAAAAGCAAAATGGCATCATCTAGAATTTAAAATAACATTTTAAGGCTCAATTTCAGTTCCCTAGGGCAATGGTTGTGTGCTGATTGACTCTCCGCTTCCCTATGAAATCTGAATGTGGAGCTGATGTGATCATTTCTTAGCCTCCTTCTCCTCAGCATGTCTTTGCTGGTATTAACATATAATTATTTGTCCCTCTCTTACTCTGCAAGGTTTCCAATTTCCCTCACCCCTCACACTTAGGAAACAGAGTGATGGTTCTGAATTCTGACCTCTCTTCTCTCCCCAGTTTCCTTTAGATCAGAGGAGTCAGGCTTAAACTGTAACTGAAGACTTAGTTTTTCTACTAACTGAAAGCTCTCTGGAGTTTGACTCTCTCTGCTGAGGGTCTAACCAAGGAATTCTGCCAACATTTGGACTAGAGAGAAATTCCTTAAGGAAGGAATACCTGACTCCACATAACAACCTGGGGAAAGAGCAGACGTATAGCCCCAAATATGCTTTGAATTTGTCCCTTTGAAAATTCATTTCTTTGTTTTCTGTTTGTTTTTTTTTTGCAGTAAGTAAAACATATTTTTTCCTTTTAATTATAAAGGTAAAACAACTGTATCATAACAAAACAAAATCAAATACCATAGAACTATAAAAAGTAAAATTCTGCACTCACCCAGTTTATATATATATAAAAGAATTTATATATATATAAAACAATTTTTATACACACACACACACAAAATTTGCACTTTACCCACGGTGTATAATTTTTTTCATTTCCTTGTTTTTTACTTCATATTGCCAAGTCATGCCCGTGTGTATGCTTGAGCATGCAGGAGGGGTGGGGAGAAGTCAGGGGGTGTCAGGATTGGAGCATAAGTGCATTGAGGGGAGAGCTCTGTCTACCCACAAGCCTCTGTGTCTCACATGGAGAGTTCAACAAATATTCGTGGACTGTTCCAAGTTTCCAGCACACACCTTTAAAAGCAACAACCTGTTGTTGTGTGATGACCAGTTCCAGGTACTGTGATTATTTCTAATTATTACAAGAACTCTCTTTGGTAGGTGAATCATTCTTCCCACTGTACAGACAAGGAAACTGAGGCCTGAAGTAGTCAAGGGACTTGGTCAAAGTCACTGAACTAGTTTAAGGGACTGAATCAAATAGTTTTTGCAGAGTGCTGAGCTGCAGGGCGGAGCATAAGTCAAACTCCAGGGAAAGAAGGCAAAGGGCAACGGGCATCTCTCTTTAGGGCTTAGCAAAGCGCCTTTCCCAGCCAAGTCTCTACTCAGGCACAGAGGCAATTGTGTCATTGTCAGAGAGGAAGGAATCATTGACCTCCTTTTCAGACTCTCAGCTCTCTGAGACCATCTAGATCCACTAGGAAGTGGGTGGGAAGGGCCAAGACCCAGAACGGCTCTCCTCACTGCTTATCTGGGGCTTTACCCACCCTGAAGTGATCAGCTAAAGATTAGAAAATCTCATTGTACCCATCAGGAAAGACAAGCTGTTATGACCACACCACAAGTATCAGTTGCTTGATGCAGTAAGAATTTTTCTCATTTATGTCACAATGCAATGTAGGCAGGAGGTGGGCCTTCGCTCTGGGCTGGCCCTCTTTTGTGGCTCTTGTCGTCCTTGGTGTTCTCTCCATTCAGCCAGCAAATGAAAAGAGAGCAAATCTTGCACCTGGAGGGTTTAGCAGGCCAGGCCTGGAAGGGGCCCACTTTGCTTTCATTGTCCAGAATCCAATCAGGTGGCCACAGCTAACTGCACGGGAGGCTGGGAAATGTAGTCTGATTGTGTGCTCAGAAAGCAGAGCACTCAGGAGCTCACCTGGCAGTCCAGTGATTAAGACTCTGCGCTCCAGTGCGAAGGGTGTGGGTTTGATCCCTGGTTGGGGAACTAGGATCCTATAAGTTGTGTGGCACTGGCCAAGAAAATTAAAAACACAGGGCACTTATTGACACTCGTGGGTTGTAGAAGTCTCCTCTAAGAGCAGCAGCTATCCAGGGGCCAGTTCTCATTTTGCAGTTTTGTCCTGAATTTACCACAGGCACTAGAATTTTAGGTCCCTATAACATATAATATACTCTAACATACCAAGTATACTTTTCTTTGAGATCACTGCAATTAGCATGCTCATAGACAGGGGTGGGGTGGAAGGGGTTAGTGGCAGTTTCAAGTAGCTAAAAAAATTTCTGTGGCTCTTCAGGGCTTCTTGTCATATTTTGGTTGTTGATTGACTGGGCTTTGATTTGTTTTGCTTTGTATTTTGTTTGTTTGTTTTGCTGACATTTATTGTAAATTTACTGCATGCCAAATGCTCTACATGTGTTATCTTTGTTAATCCTCATCACATCCCTGGGAGGTGAGTACCAGTATCCTGCCCATTTTACACGTGACCATGGAAGCTTAACCAGGTTATGAGACTGACCAGGGTCACAAAACTGTAGGTGTGAGAGTTGAGATTTTAGTCTAGGTCTCCAGGTGGCGCAGTGGCAAAGAATCGTCTGCCAATACAGGAGATGCAAGAGACTCAGTTTCCATCCCTGGGTCAGGAAGATCCACTGGAGTAGGAAATGGCAAACCACTCCAGTATTCTTGCCTGAAAAATTCCATGGACAGAGGAACCTGGAAGGCTATGGTCCAGGGGGTCACAAAGAGTGGGACACAACGGAGCACACAGACACACACACACACACACATACACACACTGCCACTCCAGATCCTATGCCATGAACTCCATTCAGCTCTGGCTCACAAACTGGCCAAAGCTGGAGCCCAGTCCAAGCCTGGGATGGTTCTCTGACGTCTATGCACCTCTGCTGCGCGAGGTGACAGCTGTTGACACATTGAGGTCACCGTGTGTCCCTCTGTCATTAAAACCTGCAGAGGCATACAGGCTTCTACTAACGTACTGACCAGGGAAGGGCTTGTCAGCGTTGCAGCAAGTCTTCCTTGAGTACCAAACAGGTGCTTTCATGTTCATACATTTTGGTCCACAAAATTTTTAAGATTAATCTCTCCCCAAATTAATTCATTTTTGTTCACTCCCCCCACCCCAAATCTCCTAAATAATTTTTAATTCAGTGGGATATTTCAAAAGGAATACTGTAGCAGCTCTCTTAAACCACCATGGTTACAGGCTAGTCAGATCTTTCATTACATGCTTTTAAATACTTAGAATGCCCTGGGAATGAAGCACTGGGTCAATTAGGGCAAACTGACTCAAGGTTAATTTAACAGAGCCCTGAGCAGATACTCTGCCGGTCCTTGAGGCTTGATGGTCTAACAAGCTGAGCTACTCTGTGTAAACACCATTAAAACTATAACTGGACCTGGGTGGTGGACTTGCCTCACCTTTAGAGAATCACTTAAAGAACCCTATTAGAGGAAATCATTGAGAGGGAGAGTGGGGAGCAGAAGTGAGAGAAGGGGGTTGTTGAGCTATTGAACTCTAATTGAACTATAAACAAGAGCTTATTATAAGTCCTGCTCCCAGTCCTGGCAGCACGTGACTTCCCCTGGGAATTTCTCTATAAGCGGAACTTAATCACACACCTGTCTTTCTAGGGCATCTTGCCACTCCACTCGCCTCTGGCTCAAGTAACTGGAAGGTGTGAAAAACAGATTTTGAGACCACAGTGCTTTAAAAGCGGATTTGATTACACAAGGGGGACTTAAGCAGCATGAGCCTGAGACCACTCAGAGGTGGTCCCATGGCTCGGGAGTCAGGCGTGGAGCTGCTTCCAATTCCATGCACTCTTCTCCAGCGGTGACAGCCATCATGGCGGCCCACAGCCATATGTTAATTTCTCAGGGACTCATTACCTGGTTTTCAAGTTACTCCCATGAAAGTAGGGGGAGCCCCATGAGCACTCGAGTGTCCTTCTTGTCTGGCTCTATGGGTCTGTATCCTGGCTGCGTATCAGAATCACAAGGGAAGTTACTCAGAATACTGATACCTGGGGCCCTCCCTAGAGAGATGGTATTTTTCCACAAGCTTGCTGGGAGGACCTAATGTACAGCACAGGCTGAGAACCATGGGAGTGGCCCCTACCCTTCTCCAGCAGGGTGGAACGGTTTGGCCCTGGACATCTTGGATACAGAATAGAAAGGAGATGGGCCTAAGAGCTGCTAACTGTGGCCAACAGCAGCCACAATAGCAGATGTTTAGGCTGTACCTAAACATCCTCCTGGACAGGGAAGATGCTCGGGCAGCTCCCAACCCAAGTCCTTTGCCTTTGCTTCTTTCTGCCACATTGCTTTACTTCTCGCCATGTGACAATTTAATGAACATTTACTGAATGTTTTCTGTATGCCAGGTGCTGGGCTGGACACTGTAGAGAGAAAGGAGGAGAAAGAAACGATCATTATCCTCGCAGAATTTACCAATCTTCACCAGGGAAGCAAATACATTAGTACTGAAGTCAGCTTCCTAATTATTAGCAACTCTTATTAAAGCTTCCATGGGATGAGATAAAAACATAGAACTACATAATTTTGTCAAATACTATTAGTGTCTTTACACGTGTACACACACACACATGACTTTTTCAGAAACAGGAAACAGCTGATCATAGATATTTTAGGTACCAGTCACAGGCCTGCTATCTTTTTAAATATGAAACCTGTTTGTGGGAAAACCTGGGTGAGTGAAAGTTTAGTCAAGGTCCCAGAGTCATTCAAATTAGTCCCAAATGAACAGGAGCCTCCACTAGGCCTTTTCACATGATTTTTTTTAGAACATTTATTCAGTCAAATAAGTTTGGAGTCCTAGTATGTACCAGACACCACGTCAGACACTGAAAATATAATAGTGAGCCCCTAAAGCCCATCCCGACTCTATCAGTGCTTAAAATCTAGCAAGGAAGACAGATGTCAATGTAAAATGACTATTGCAGTAAGTGAAGGTGTATAGGTTTCCCTGGTGGCTCAGTCGGTAAAGAATCTTGCCTGCAGAGTGGGAAACCTGGGTTCGATCTCTGAGTTGGGAAGATCCCCTGGAGGAGGGCATGGCAACCCACTCCAGTATTCTTGCCTGGAGAATCCCCATGGACAGAGGAACCTGGCGGGCTGCAGTCTGTGAGGTGGCAAAGAGTTGGACATGACTGAGTGACACAGCACGGCACAAGTGGAGATGTATCTGAGGTATGTGAAAATGTTAAAAGGGAAACAGACCCAGGAAGTCGAAGAAGGATCCCTGAGAGTTTGCTCATGAACCTGGGCATCATATCTACAATGCGATGGCCGGGTAATGAGGTGGGGGAGGGGGTATATTCTAGCCAGAAGGAAAAGTGGGAGTGAATTACTGAGGATGGGCTGGATTGCTGATTCTCAAAGTGCAGTCTTCATTCTACTGTGGGTATCAGAGATCCTTCCAGAGGTTCCTCAAGGCCAACATTATAATTTATAAATATACGAAGATGTTATTGCCCCTTTTCAGCTGGATTGACATTTGCACTGACGAGATAAAAGCACTGGAGGGTAGCACTGCTGAGCCCTTAGCACAAACTGAGGCAGTGGCATCAGACTGTACTCATAGCCACTGCATTCTTTTTCCATGCACTTGTGGGGACGGGGGGAGTCAGCTTTATTTAGAAATGCCTTTAATTAAGCAGTAAAAGTGTTTTCTTTTATTAAATCACTACCCTTGAGTACACATCTTTTCAATAGTCACTGTGACAAATGGGGGGTATGCACAAAGCACTCCTAACTGCATACAGAAATCCCATGGCTGTTCGGAGGAAAAGCACTTGTTTGATTTTTTGAGTTGTAAATGGAACTGGCTGCTTTTATCATGGAACACAGTTTTTACTTGAAAAAGAACTACTGACAAACTATGGTTATTCCATCTTGGGTTCTTGGCAGGTTTTTTTTTTTTTTATTTTGAGACTGAATAAAGTGAATCTGTCACTTCAAGGAAAACAACTGACAGTGTTTGTTGCCAAAGATAAAATTCAAGCTTTCAAACAAAAATTAGAATTTTAGAAAACTTGCAGCCACTGTTACGAGCTTGACAGTTTCCTAATACGTAAAGACTCTGGTGTGATGAATAATGATACTAATTAACGTGATTTTAAAATGTATTATATAATGAAGTATGTCAACATTTGGAATATCTATATAAGTCAATGAACCAATTTTTCCCAAGTAACTAGTGCATAAGGTCACCAAATCATGCATGGCTGAATGATCCATTCAAAGTGCAAGATACTGTAATAGATTTTAAATGCTAACAGAGTATGAAAAGTTCATTGATATTGTTGCAGAGTCCATGGTAGGACTAGCTTTTTAAAAACTATCACTTGTCAAATTTTGATGTAGTATCCAAAAAGAATGTTCACAATCATCAGAAAAGGCTGCTAAAATACACCCATTTGAAACCGCATTATCTGTGTGCAGCCAGGTTGTCTTCTTGTACCTCAACACAACAGAATGGATTGCAACTGATTGAATGCGGGAGTGATATGAGAATCCAGTCTTCTTCAATTAATTCAGAGATTTGCAGAAAAGTAAAATAGGATCATTCTTCCTAGTTTCCTTTGAAAGCTAGCTGTTTCTCATAAAACTTGTTATTTATGTTAAATAATGGTTTTATTGTTGTTATTTTAAAAGGAATTAATGTGTACATATTAAAATTTTTTTTCAAAGTCTCAGTTTTAATATCTGAGATGGAAATGTTACAGGATGTTATGCACAGAAGTAAAAGCTCTTTAGGATTATCAGTAATTTTTAAGACTTTAAAGAAGTCCTGAGACTCAAATGTTTGAGAACTGCTGGACTAAATTATCTTGTGGTAATGAAATTGTCTTGAATCTCAGTGGCTAAACAGAACAAATGTTTATTTCCCTGACATGCACAGACAACCAGGCAGCTCTCTAAAGACAGCTGTTCTCCATGTGCTGACTCAGCAACCAGGTTCCTCCAGCCTGTGGTTCTGCTGTCTCAACATATGGCCTCCATAACTGCATCTGTAGAAGAGAAAGTTGGATGATGGCACATCAGCTCCTAACTCTTCTGCTACGTGTCACTTCAACTCACAGCTAACTCAGCAGAACTGGTCACATGGCCCCGCCCAACTGCAAGTGGGCTGGGAAACGTCAGGAAGTTTGTGAATATCTGGTGAGCAGCAAATAGCTCTTAACACAGCAATAAAAGGAGCTTGTGCTTAGAACTTGTAATGAGAAGCTCTGTTGGAAGAACTGATGGAGCACATAAAGTAAGGTGAAGCCTAGTACAAGAAAAGGCAGGAGACACCTGTAGGGGCCAGACTGGCCTCATAAGCTAAGATAAAGATTGTGGGCCTTTTCAGAGCAACCAGAAGACCCTGGATGTTTTATTTCAGTTATTTATTAATTTTTTTGGCCATGCCACACAGCTTGCAGAAGTTCCCCAACCAGGTACTGAAGCTATACTCTCGCTAGTGAAGTGTGGAGTCCTAACCACTGGACTTCCAGGGAATTTCCTAAGGTGGATATTTTAAACTACAGGTGACAACAATCAGCTCTATCTGTTGATGAAACACTATAGTTATGGAAGGAAACGAATATAGGGGGACAGGATGCTGATGAATCGGATCTTTGGGGAAAAACAAAAGCCTTGATTTCTGGTACTTGACAATTTCTGTAGAGTAAATTCCCCCAGCAAGACCAGTTTCAAGCTTATCAATTTGATGTGCCAAACACAGAGTTAGGATGAGACATGCACAGTCAACTTTGTGAGCCAGCAGAGTGGGTTTGTTGCTACCAAGGCAAGAAAGCTAGTTAGGAGGCTGGTACAGATGAAAGATGATGGTACTCTAAACTTTCCTTTCCTCTGAGCACACAGCTGGAACTAACCCTCACCTCCTATGCACATCATTGACTGAAACCTGCCTTCACCACCACCTCCACCACAAAATATCACCAAGACTTCCCAGCTATCACTACGACAGACCTATATCCTTTATGAATCTTTCCAAACCATGCTTGTAAACACCCTCAGATTTCTGGCATAGCCTTCCTTCGCAGCTGTTGCAAGGACAGGACAGCCCAGAAAGCTGCCAGAAGGGCCCTGCTTGTGTTTTCAGCCTCCCTTGATTTACACGAAATGATTCACAAGAATCAAAACAGTTATAGTCTATAACTATAGGTTACAAAAAAGCTTTTGTAAGCTTGTGAACAGGGTGAAAACTTCATTTTACTGGCTCAGCAGGAAAAAATCTGCCTGCAATGCAAGAGACTTGGGTTCAATCCCTGGGTCAGGAAGATCCCCTGGAGAAGGAAATGGCAATCCACTCCGGTATTCCTGCCTGGGAAATTCCATGGACAGAGGAGCCTGGCAGACTACAGTCCATGGGATCGCAGAAGAGTTGGACATGACTTAGGGACTAAACAATAATAATGACAACAAACAACACTGAAGGGAACCAACCAGACGCCTATCTTAGAAGGATGAAGAATGGAATGAGGGTCCCAACCCAGGGCGATCTCATGGAAGTTACCAGTTACCTGAGGCTTGCAGCAGCAGCCAGACGTGCCCCCTCCTCTATCCAAGCTTGGGTTTTGTTAGCTCATCCAGACTGTTTTTTCCTTCTCCCTTCCTCTCTGCTCAAGTTTTCCAGAGCAGAATAACAGCTTGTGTGCACCGGAAATGGAGTCCAGGGTGCTGCTATTTAAATAACTCTGCCTCTAAACACAACAGGTGTCGCTCACAATCTAGCTTTCAAATTTTTTTTTTTTCTCTAGAGGGCCATATGGATTTTTTATTTCAAGAGCCTGCCTCACTCAAATAATTATCCCCTCCGCCTTCCCTTCTTTCCTCTCACTGTCTTTTTTCTCTTCACATAAAGCCACAGGTTGAAGCCTTCCTCAGCAGCTTCACCCCACCCCCCACCCCAACCCACCCCTGATGGTTCTGGGAGTTATTGACCCATGAGCAGGCTGAAACGTTGCTGTGCTGTCTCCAGAGTTCTTTTCTCTTGGACAAACCTGTAGGACAAAACTCCCAACAGAAATGAGGGACTCCAACCAAGTTCAGTCATAATATTGGCATCTCCATTAATAAATAAGTGGTAAGTGTTAGTTGCTTAGTTATGTCTGACTCTTTGCGACCCCCATGGACTGTAGCTTCTGTCCATGGAGTTCTCCAGCAAGAATACTGGAGTGGGTTGCCATTCCCTTCTCCAGGGGATCTTCCCAACCCAGGGATTGAGCCCAGGTCTCCTGCATTGCAGGTAGATTCTTTACTGTCTGAACCACCAGGGATGGATCAGACAGCAAAAGAATCTCCATTAATGGTCTCACATAATACCCAGGTCACTAGACACTGGAGTATTCATATAAAGGCAAACAAAGGTAGATGTGGTAGTCACATAATGAAGAAAATGTCACAGAAACCTGGGTACCACCAAATGCAAACATTCTCTCTTGAGACAAATTAGAAGTTTGAGACAGAATAGCAGGAATTTAAAATTTTCTGTTTTAGGAATTTCAGTTTTTATCCCTATATTCACTGAAATCACTAACCAAGCAGAAGACCTGAAAGCAAAATAGGGTATATACCACTTTATTTTTCTGCAGTCGCTTAATCCAATAGCCCTAAAAATGCAGGTACAAATCCCGTGTGACTAGACTGAGAGCCCAGCTTCTTCTACAGCTAAGTAAGAACATCTTTAAAAAGATGGTCTCTTATCACCACCAATTGGTGAAATAAAGGACATTTTAACATCACATGTTTCAATGAATTTGGCATGATGAAAACTCACTGCATTATATGTTTTTATGACCAACCTAGACAGCATTTTAAAAAGCAGAGACATTACTTTGTCCACAAAGATCTGTCTAGTGAAGGCTCTGGTTTTTCCAGTGGTCATATATGGATGTGAGAGTTGGACTATGAAGAAAGCTGAGCACCGAAGAATGATGCTTTTGAACTGTGGTGTTGGAGAAGACTCTTGAGAGTCCCTTGGACTGCAAGGAGACCCAACCAGTTCATCCTAAAGGAGACCAGTCCTGTGTGTTCATTGGAGGGACTGATGTTGAAGCTGAAACTCCAATAATTTAGTCACCTGATGCGAAGAGCTGACTCATTTGAAAAGACCCTGATGCTGGGAAAGATTGAAGGCAGGAAGAGAAGGGGACGACAGAGGATGAGATGGTTGGATGGCATCACCGACTCAGTGGACATGGATTTGGGTGGACTCCAGGAGTTGGTGATGGTCAGGGAGGCCTGGCGTTGCAAAGAGTCTGACACGACTGAGCAACTGAACTGAATTGAACTGAGACAAGGAAAGGTGAAAATTGTCATCCACCTAATAGTATTTGAGAACCCAAATCTCAGAGCATCCAACACCATCCAAGAGAAGTAGATGGTATATTTAGTAGGTGACCCCTTTGGACCTGTGGAGAGATGAAGTCTCAGAAGGGTCAAACAGCTAGCCGAAGTCACACAACTAGTAATGTCAGAGCTAAAATTCAAACCCAAGATTCAACTCTTTCCGTGAAAAGAAGGCCAGAAGGATAATAGTAGATTTTCCAAGGCCCAATATTGAATAAATTTTAGTAGGCCTGTTCTTCCTGCTGTATCAGGCAATTTTCCTATTATGTTTTTTTTTTTTTTTATTTCACAATGAGGCCTACTACCAGGTAAAAAGATTCTGGAGTAGACTGCATCCCCCTTGTAAATTATTAGCTTCCTTGATTACAAATCAACCTCATAGAGTTTGGCTATCATAGATCGATTTCCTGATGCCTCTGAGGCACTGCTAGTGAAGTGAAGAATGGGTTGTAGTGTTTTTAGACCTGAAAAACCTGATTTTCCAGCCATAGACCTCAGAGATAATGAACATGCTGGCAAGCACTAACAGGGTTGTGGGGAACACTCTGGTGAGCCTGTGACCAAGTATGGGTGCACACCGTCCACTGGCCAGCTGGATGGGTCTCCAGCAGGTCTTTTCGGCTGGGTGATGCTGGTACTGACTGTGACCTCGGGCATGTCACTACACCCTCAGTCTACCTACAGTTTCTTCATCTATGAATGCCAAGGATTTGGATAAAATTGTTTTGAGGGCTCCTTCAAGGTTGGCAAACAAAAACAACAACAGCAACCAGTGACATTGCCAGGATATTTTCTACTGCAACTATAGGGATCAAGCATTCCTGCTCTCAGGATACACACAATCTGGAAATGAAGCAAGACCTCTTTCCTTTATTTTTTTCCCCACTTATTTTTGTCCTCCACTTTCACCAGTCCTCAGCAAGACAATAACTGGGCCAGCCAAAGTGATCTTGCGTTGAGGAGTTCCCATGCTTGATTGTGTGTGTGTAGGTGGCTCAATGGTAAAGAATCCACCTGCTAATGCAGAAGACATGGGTTCGATCCCTGGATTGGGAAGATCCCCAGGAGAAGGAAATGGTAACCCACTCCAGTATTCTTGCCCGGGAAATCCCATGGACAAAGGAGCCTGGTGGGCTATAGACCATGGGGTTGCAAAGAGTCAGACATGACTTAGCAACTGAACAATAACAACATGCTTGGCCGAAATGAGGAAATGGCGATGCTTCACACAGTCAGCAGTGCATAGCATCCTACAACAAGCACTCACTGAGTGGTAATGTTTACTGCTTGATCACCTCCACTCATTTAAAAGTGTGACCTAAGCTCACAGCCTAAAATGCCCCCAGAAGGGACTTGTTTCCCATCCAATTGGTCAGCTACTATTATCACAAAGCCTCAGTCTTCTTATTTCTCTGTGTCCCTCGTGCTTGGGCCTCTAGGTGACTCAGAGCCAATCAGGAGCATGCCAACGTTCCCAGTTCCCAGGGGCATGGCCTCTGGATGCTCCTAAGTTCAGCACTGGAACAAACCTAGATGGACTCTATTGCAGCAGTTGGGGAAGCGGAGGAGAGAGAGGGGCAGGGAGAAGGGCCCAGTATCCTTCCAATAGTTACACTGGCCTCTAACATCCTGTCTCCTGTGGCGCCAGTAGGGGCAAATGCCATTCATTCCATCACCTTCATCCACTCCTCTCTCTCCCTTCCTCCTGCTCTTAGGCAGTGTGTGTGGATTGGGGGTGGAGAGAAGTCAGGTTTGTACCCCACACATATATAACCAGTGTTGGGGTTCTGAGTAGTTCCATGGGAGGGCAACTGGGTAACGGAGGGAGAGAAGAACTATTTTTCACTATACATCCTTTCATATAGTTTTATACCAAAAGCATGAAATGATTGTTCAATAAAATAAGTTTTTTTAAAAAAATTAAAATAACGTTTAATTAAAATCACCTGACAGGGGTCTGATTCTATTTTCTTTTAGGGAAATCTTGGTGTTTCTTTGGTTTGGGATTTTTATTCTTTTAATGTGTATCAGACACCATCTCCAAGTTTCAAGTCAAAAATATTCTTTCTGTATTCATCTAAAATCACTTTTGGTGGTCTGCCTTGAAGCCACTGAGCATATCAAAGAAGAGAGTTTGGAGAGTTAAAAAGAGGACAGGATTTAAAGTAAAGCCAACTTAAGTTTGAGTCCTGGTTCTACTATTTACTGGCTTGAGTAGGATTCTCAAGTTCATAAGGCTCAGTTTCTTCATCTCTCTAAAAGAAAATCAAATTAACCTCCTTATGTAAATCATAGAGTGCACAACATATTCTTTGGAATTAGGTTCGATTCCTGCAACTGTCACATCTTGTTTCATCTCTTGCAGTTTCAGTTTCTTCATCTGTAAAATGGAGATACTAATAGTGTTGGCCTGAATTTTAAATGAGATGATGCATGGAACATCTTCAGTAAAATAAACTATGCAGGGAAATAGCCACTTAATTTTTGCTCTTCCTATCAGGATGTTTTTGTGAGAATAAAGTAAGATGAAGTACTTGGTCCTGAAAAAAAATGCATGTGTATTTTCAAAATTTATTTCTCCCTAGATTCTTTGTTGTGTGTGTGTGTGTGGAAATTCCCTGCTATCTGGCCGTTTAAACTGCTCTCTGTATCCATGAATTCAGCCTTTTTTTTGCCTGCTCATTATAATGCTCTTCTATGAAGAAATCAGACTTACCGGGTTGCTCAGTGGTGAATAATCCACCTGCCAATGCAGGAGACCCAAGAGATGTGGGTTCAATCCCTGGGTTGGGAAGATGCCCTGGAGTAGGTAATGTCAACCCACTACAGTATTCTTGCTGGAAACTTCCATGGACAGAGGAACTTGGTGGGCTACAGTCCATGGGGTCACAAAGAGTTGGACACAACTGAGCATGCACACACACATGAAGTAATCAACTGGAATGACAAAGAAGGAGAACTCAAAACTTCTCTAATGTGGGCAGATTCTTTGAAGTTTCATCAGTCCATGCATCCATCCATTCATCTGTTCATTCACTGAAAATGCTTGAAGACTCTTGAGAGTCCCTTGGACAGCAAAGAGATCCAACCAGTCTATCCTAAAGGAGATCAGTCCTGGGTGTTCATTGGAAGGACTGATGCGGAAGCTGAAACTCCAATACTTTGGCCACCTCATGTGAAGAGTTGACTCACTGGAAAAGACCCTGATGCTGGGAGGGATTGGGGGCAGGAGGAGAAGGGGACGACAGAGGATGAGATGGTTGGATGGCATCACCAACTCGATGGACATGAGTTTGGTTAAACTCCAAGAGTTGGTGATGAACAAGGGAGGCCTGGCGTGCTGCAATTCATGGGGTCACCAAGAGTCAGACATGACTGAGCGACTGAACTGGGATTACAGAATTGATTAGCACAGATGTGGTCCTTCCCCTCAGCTGTGAGGAAGTAGACTCTCTGAGGAAGTCAGATGTAAGGAGGACATAAACCCCACCTTCTGTTGCATTCTCAGACTAAGAGGCTTGTAAGAAAGTTGCATTTACTCACCAAATACCCCCTAAGTTTTGGCCTGAGTATCCAGGAATAACTCCAGTTAGATAAATTACAGTTCCACAGACAAAAGTGGGAAAGACAGCCCCTTTAATGTTATGTATTTAAGAATCATTCTTACTCTGAGGTTAATGATGCCATTCCCTCAGAGTTTATATAACATACAGCGACTTACTGGTATTTCAGGCATGGTGGGCCTGAATGAAAGTGCCAGAGAAAAGTCCAGAATTTTTCAGGTTTCCTTTACTCTCAGGCTAATGTTCATCCTGTAGGGGTACCTGAGATTGAATGTGGCCAAGCAAGCTAATGGATTTGGAAATAGCAAAGAGCCATCCGAATACAGGCATTACTGCCACTATTGCAGCTGCCAAGAGCTTCTGAGGACCTCAGTCTGGGTTTGTATGGCCGGAGTTGGATGGAGTTACATCTCAGCCAGTCAGTCAGTCAACAGGAACAGAGAGTCCCCTGACTGCCAGTGCTGGGATACTGCCCTGATGAAGATGACTGAGGAGACTCTCTAGACAGGAGGAGGTGGGGCCATAAGCGAGGATGCAGGGCATTCCAACAAAGCAGAGAGCTTTGGCCTCTGATGCTGAACTTGCTCAAAGTGAACTCTGATAAGGTCTTCCTGTGTCTAGAGCCATGCTGCCTGCTTGTTCACATCGCTGGTCAGAAGGCAGCATGATGGAAAGAAGGACACAGGGAGCCAGGGTAACACAGGATAAACTCACAGCACTCAGTGACACATCAATATATGTGTCTAGAGCTCAGACTTTTTAGTCATTGAGGGAGGAATTTTGTAAAAAAGATAAAAGGATGTCTAAGGACAGTCCAGTTCCAAAAGAAGGTCTGATTTGGGATCAGAGAATAGGCTCTCCCATATGGACCCTTCCATCACCCTGACGTGTACTTGTCTGGCTCTAGCTCTCTCTTTCATACACCCATGCACACACACACACACACACACAAACACATACATCATTGCTGCAGAGTAAGAACACAGGTCATTGGCTTCCAGTCATGCATTTCATCCCAGTGTTACTGAATGACAGTGGCGGGGGGTCTTCTTGGCCCTCAAAATCCAAGCAAAATTGTAATAGTGTCTGCCATATATGTCATGCCCTAATTCCCAGGAGCTGTGGAAGTTGAAGTGTTAGTCACTCAGTCATGTCCAACTCTTTGCAAGACCATGTATTTAGCCTACTTAGCCAGCCAGGCTCCTTTGTCCATGGGATTCTCTAGCCAAGAATACTGGAGTGGGTTGCCATTCCTTTCTCCAGGGAATCTTCCTGACCCAGGGATCAAACTCAGATCTCCCAAATTGCAGGTGAATTCTTTACCGTCTGAGCCACCGGGGAAGCCCAAGAATACTGGAGTGGGTAGCCTATCCCTTCTCCAGGGGAGCTTCCCGACCCAGGAATCGAACTGGGGTCTCCTGCATTGCAGGTGGATTATTTACCATCTGAACCACCATGGAAGCCCCTCCTGAATATATCTGATACCATATCCTAATATGTGTGCCTACAAGTGGCCCCCCCCCACCACCCCCTAGCTCCAGGGCAAAGGATTATGTCATATTTTCCTATGTCTGGTCCCAGTCTGGGCTTCCCTGGTGGCTCATTGGTTAAGAATCTACCTGCAGAGCAGAAGACATGGGTTTGATCCCTGAGTTGGGAAGATCCCCTGGAGGAGGAAATGGCAACCCACTCCGGTATTTTTGCTAGGAAAATCCCATGAACAGAGGAGCCTGGAGGACTATGGTCCATGGGGTCGCAAAGAGTCAGACAGGAATGAGCGATGAAGCAGTGGCAGCAGCAGTCCCAGTCTACACCTGGTATCTAGTAAGAGTTCAAAATTATAGGATGAATAATTTCTTCCTAAATAAAAGGAAGTGAGGAATGGTGCCAAAGTTTCACTGAGATTACTTTGAATGACAGGTCAAGGCCAACTGAGGAGAAAAACGTGTCGAAGTCAATAAGAGTTGTTTCTCATCCAGGATCATCCCTGCCCTGTTTGCTTCTGGTACCTTTGAAAGTCCCAGTCCAACCACAGGCTGCTGAGACATTGACTGGCAACAACATTGTTGATCGGTAGAACTTCAGCACATTTGTTCCCCTGGCTCAGGCTATTTGCTTTAAGAGGCTTATTCCACTTCCTCCCCACCCTTCCAAGGAGATCAAGTAATACTGCTCCACACAGCCCTCCCCACCCAGGCTAATCCTTTACCCAACCAGATCCAGAACTGACCTCATAGCTCTCTAGCTGGGTTCACTTAATGCTTTGTGAGAACTTGCTTCCACAAACAAACACTCTGCAACTCTTTGCTTCTTGATCTCACCCCACTAGATGCTGCACATTTTTGTAATTCCTCCCTGAACCCCAGTGCCTAGCTCAATGCTGGAAACATAGGAAGCCTCAGTAAATGTTTGCAAAATGAATGGATAATGAAAAAATGGAGTGTGAGTGCAGTCATTTTGAGGTTCAATGAGCAAAAGTAGCAGAAATGCTTATGGCCAACAAGGAGTGTCAAAAAATGTTTTAATGGAAGGAAAAGTGGAGTGTTCATTTGGCATTGAGTAGATATGTCATTTGACAAAGCATGCAGAGAGAGGACTGAGTTCTCTAAACACCAACTCAATGTTTTCTTATAGTGTTTTTATCAACTCTGTCACATTGTTTTTGTTTGTGTTTTGCAGCCTTTGGGGAATTACAGCATTGGTTCATTGTGTGCTGGGTTTCACAATTCTCCCCCCTTCCCATCATGAGTGTACCATGAGGCACATACAATAACTGCTTTTTATAAATCCAAGAATGTAAATTATATTAGTTTTGCCAACTTCATGATACCCCTTGGACTTTGAACGTAACTGGAAACACCTGGGGCTGTTTCAAAATCAGACCCAAGAATGGTGTCTTCGCAATGTGTTCAGCAGGGCTCCCTCAGTTAAGAAAGAATACGCAGTTCCCTGCTTACAGGTCTTCTTTAGATGTGCTTCTACTTCTGTGCTTAGAATTTGTGTTGAATTCAGCAGGAACCTAGGGACCAGTGCCAGGACGGTCCATATTATTGAGGAGTCCAAAATCTAGGCAGAAGTAAGCACTTTCCCTCAAAATAGTCCATTAATTTAGGCAAAGAGTTTCGACTTTAATTATCAAACTAATTGTATTCTATACATGACTTTGTATAGACCTGTGGCATCCAAAACTAACTACTAGTCACTTAGGACTACTGAGCACTTCAAATGTGGCCAGACTGAATTTTGAAAGCTTAGTACCAAAAAAAAAATCTCAATTTTAACATTGATCACATATTAAAATAATATTCAATGTATTAATTAAGTATATTAAATATATTATTAAAATTAATTATACCTATTCCTTTTTCCTTTTTTTAAATGTGGCTACTAGAAAACTTTATATTACACACATGGTTTGTGTTATATTCCCACAACAGTGTAGCCAATGCCTGTACATACTCAGCAGACTAGTGAAGCAAAAAATCATAAAGATTGGATCACTAACAGAATGAAAAAATTTATTCCAGGGGGAAAAATGATAGTGTACTTTAGATAAAAACAAAAGTTTGCTTAAATATAAATTCTGCCATGATTTCCATTTCACAGTGCAATCCACCAAATGAGCTAATGCTCAGAGTTTATAACGAATGAAAATCACTGATTATTATAGCATTAGTGGGCATAGAAAAGACGTCAAACTGCCATTTCCTCTTGAATGAAACACTGTACTGAAACCTTTGGACTGTCATGATTGTTTTATGTATTTTCTTCCAGCATCTCGGAACTGTGAGCTCCTTAAGAACAGAGACTTCATGTTAGCCGTCTGTTGGAGTGGCCAATCAACCTGGTATGCCCAGGAGTGAGGGGTTTCTGGGCCATGGGACTTCCAGAGCTAAAATTAGGACAATTAGGATCTGGTTGGTCACCTTAGGAGGGGAAATAACACCCAAATTCTTCAGTATCCCCTCTGTTTGATATGTGATAAGTGCTCAATAAATGTTAAAAACTTATCCTGAAAACTGTGGACTTGCATTGAATGCTTTTCCCATTTGTGTATAGATAGTTCTGATAGAACCGAAGTCCCTTCGAAATTAAGGAAGGATTAGTATGATGTGTTTTTAAAAACATAACGATTGGCTACTGCATTTGAGACTCCCTTCCCAGTATCAGCACTCGAAGAACTATCTTTGGTTCCTGTCAATGAAAGTTTCATCTTCCTCTCCTTGGCTCCATCCCCACCAACTTCACCATAGCCCTAATCTGCCCCTGCTGACTTAGGGGACCTTCTCCATTGCCAGGATCCTACTCAGGTCTCCTTCACTACTCCTGGCCAGGGAACACAGCTAGTTGTTTGAGCTAAGAGAGTTCCGGTATATATTGTCTATCAAGCAAAGGCACTACAGTTGTATGTTTGGGGCGCGGGAGAAATGAGGGAAATATGTGACAGATAAAAGAGCTAAGAAACAAAGAATTCTTTGATCTGCTACTGATGTGGTACCTGGACTGTGTGACCCTAGCTCAAGGCCATGGCGTGGTTAAGAGCCTGGGCTCCAGAATCACAGTCCTAGATTTAAATCTAGCTCTGTAAACTGATGAACTTCTCTAGGCTGAGTTTCTTATCTCTACATGGTTCAAGTGTACCCACCTCACTGGCTTATTCTAAAGAGTAAATGGATGGATGTAAGGTGCTAGGAAGTACCGCATGTAAGCGCCAACCATAATATCCTGTCATTCAAAGCCAAGAGAAAAAGTTGGTACAAGGAAAGATTAAGGACTTTGGATGAAGATCTAGAAATATTTTTCAGGCCCATGCAATTGTAATGCTAGACAAGTAATTTAATCTCTCTGTGCTTCAGTTTACCTTTTTGTCAGGTAGAACTCCATATTGTAGGATTGCTGTGAAAATTAAATGGGACATAATTGAGTTTGGTATCCCAGCACAGAGTGATCAATCAATATAATTGGTAAGATCTTTTTTGTATTCAACTTCTCTCTTTCTCCAGTCTAAGTCTGAGAAACCCACCAGCTTTCCTGTCTTCCAGCACACTTTGCATTCCCAACTCCCATGCATACAGTCCCACTATCTCATCTCTGGAAAATCTCTTCCTAGCACTCAGTAACAGCTTGAACACACCTCCTCAAATGTTCTTCCCTGTTCCAAGCAAAGAAAGCAATTCTCTTCTTAGTTAATTGTCCCCTCATTTTATCCACTGTGATGAGTCAAGTGCATTGCTCTTGGATAAAGCAGTTAAAAGATAACAATTCCTAGTTGTTAACAATTTCAAGTAATTCCTAGAAAATGGAAACATAGAGAAAAGTAATGATAACACAGTGAATTTCATCAACTAATTTACATATCCTTTCTCCTTTTTGAAATTAGTGCTAATTTTTAAAAAATTTTCTGTAAGCACGGTAAAGATTTTTGATAGCTGCTATTTTTCAATGTCTTTCCTTGGCAAAATTAAAAGTAGGCAGCCCTGTGTTGATCACCAAAATGTTTTTGGTTTTGTCTATTTGTTTTCCTATTTTAGTTAGTTAGTTCCTATTTTACTGGTTGGTAAAAAACAAAAAAATCTAGGAACTACTTTACAGTACACAATAGAAAGAAAAGAGATAAAAGAGATGGAGAAGGAGAGATGTAAGAAGGGCTGGTCAGAATTTGGATTCTCCATGTGGCCACCATCTGTTGATTAGATGGGGGCCCCAGTAATTCTGTCTAGGTTGCTAACTAGGCACCCACATAAGATCATCTATAGTTAAGAGTACATTTGGCCTTCTGTATCTGTGGGTTCTGCATCACGGATTCAATCAACCACAGATTCAAAATATTTGAAAAAAATTCAGAAAGTTCTAAAAAACAAAACTTGGATTTGCCAGCATGCACAACTATTTACATACCATTTACACTATATCAGGTGTTTATAAGTAATCTAGAGATGATTTGAAGTATACCAGAGGATGTGAATAGATTATATGCAAATACTATGTCATATTGTATAAGGAGCACAAACAGATTTTGTATCTGTGGAGAAGTCCTGGAACCAATCTTCTACAGACGTTGAAGGACAACTGTAAATTCTCTTGCTAGAACCAATGAATGATCATCTCTTTCTAATTTGTAACAGGTAAGGCTGGCTCCACCAGCTCTAAAGGAACGATTTTCAAACTTCAAGGTGCATCACAAATGCCTGAAAAGATAAACTCTGGAATCTAGGGCCCACCCACAGAGACTCTGAGTCAGTCCTTTTGGGGCATCTACATTTTAAACAAGCCTCCTGGAAATTGCTGATGCAGGCAGTCCTCAGGCCAGCCAGACCTAGCAAACACAAATACTGACCGTTCTGCTCGCTCTGCTCGCTCCGGTACGTCCATAGGCTGCCCTGCCCCCAGCCTTCATCGTCTCCAGTGTCTGTCCTGACACTACACTTGTTTCCACATTTGTGCTCGTCTCAGGTTTTCCTTGCAACCTTAGTAATGAAAAGGCTCTGATGGTTCTAGATGGTAAGTTCTTCTGAACCAAAGTGAGGTCTTATTCCAGGTCTTGGCCATACAAGTATTTTGACTGTCTCAAGGTCCTGAGACAGAGCAGTATACCTTCTACCTTCTCCGTCGCTATTTCCAACACACATCTAGTGAAAGGTAAACGCTTCTCTGTGCCACTGATGCTGTGTGAGAAACAAGGGCGTTATTTCTTACAACAGGTGTTTCTCACCAGCTCACTCACAATCAGAACTCTGAATTCAGTACCCCAGGTATCCAGAAGCCACAGAAAAGAAAATGTGGCTTAGAGAAGCTTCTACTCTGGTCAGTTTAGAAAAAGCAGAGAAACCAATGTGGAAAGTAACTCTTTTGTTTTATCAAAAATCACTTATTTCATGAACTTCATCTTTAGCTTTTGTTAATCCATTTTCTCGTTTTAATCACCACTTAGTACGCTGTTACTTTAATTTGCAAAACTCTTGACCAATATTCATGCAAATAGACCCCCCAAAAGGAAAAAAACCTTTCCTGGGGACCCCCTCTGGCAGATAGCATTCTGGTGTTGATCCAGTCATAAATACATTTGAAAACAGTTCACACATTGGAAAAAGCTCTTGAAGAGATTGATTTTAAAAATGCCAGCTAGGACGCAACCTCACTCCTCAAAGACTTGAGTTTCTGGAAAAGTGAATTTTAGGGGCCTAGAAACCCTAGAAACAGAACCTAGATTTGATGAGCTTAGGAAGGATAGGTGAAGCAAAGAATTTCTTTGCTTTACACACAGAAATAATTGAAAAAGGAGGCTGTGAGTGAAGAGTGTGGGGGAAGGGTGTTCATTCCTGTGTTGAAAGAACAGAAAGGGAGCATATTTTGCTTTTTAAAATTTTTTCTTGGTACCAGGCAGATGGGCTGTTGATTGACACTAAATAAATCCTTGAATAAATGAATCTCTCTAGCCCTGGGGAGGGGGTGGTGATGGAGGGGGTGGGGGATGGTGGAAAGTGGCTTGTGCATATGGAACAGATAACTTTTTAAGGAAAGGGGAATTAAAAGCAAGACCCTCAGGGCATTTAATAACTGTGGCATCTTATTCTTGCTTTATGTGATTACTGGGAATTATCTGCTAGAAGCAAGAGCCCAATCTAGTATTACTGTTTGACTTGCCCTTTCTTTCCTTTCTTTTAAAATCTTGAGCCTCTTCCATGATTTTCATTTGGTTAATGATGGACAGATCTGGAATGTGAAAAAGTTTTCTGATCTATGGACGGTCTGACACAACCAACCTTTTCTAAAGAACAGGAACTTCCAGATTCAGCATTCATAAAATCCCAAATCCCAATCAGAAGCATTTAAAAGCAGATCCATAACAGACTCTGCAGCCAATTGCAGTGGCCTAAAGCACCGAGCCGCGGAGGCTCAGGAGAGCCGGCCGGTGGCAGAACATGGGCTCCAATCCAGCCTCAGCAGTAAACGCCAAGCTACTTCATCCCAGGTGATCTCTGCAGAACTCACTGACTCCTGCTTGCAAACCAGGCAAATGCTATGCTTTGTCTCAAACATCACAAATCACCTGAGGGAGAAGCTATATTTCAAAAAGGAAAGATCTCTTTTGGGGGTTTCTGGAGCCAGAAGGAAAGGGAATTTTAAACCGAAGCCCAGCATAGGGAAAGTTTAAACTCCTAAAACTTCATCTTGGGGATTCCAGACATGTGGGATAACCTGAGAAGGCTGAAAAGATCATATGTAGTATTCTCAGGAATATTGTGATTCCCATGGAAAGAGCGAGGACTCTGGAGCCAGTTCCAAAGTGTGCATTTTAGTTCTGGTTCAGTTAACTCATGTATAGTTTGACCTGGGACAAAGTATTCAAGTTCTTTAAATCTCAGGACTTTTACATAACACGAATACCATGCCTCTTGCAAGGTTATGGTACTTTTAATACACTGAAATCCCTTCTTTGCTTATATAACAGCTCAGTAAATATTATCTTTCTTTCCCTGCTCCCTCTGCCTTCCTCCCACCTACCCAACAAATACTTAGCTGAACCAAAACATATCACTGCTGCTGTGCCTACATGCCTCAGGAATTTATTTCAGAATGTCATAGGGGGATAGTTTGAAGAAACCTGCTAACATCAAGGAATTTCCTTACCAAATAATTTGACAAAACTTGTAAGCTCTGAGGGCAGCTGTTCCAGGTGGGGGCCATAATTTGCACCTGATCTAAAGTAGTTCACCACGAGAGAACCTGCCTCACCATCCTGGAAACAAGAGAAGGTGGGTGCCCACCAAGTCTGTAGTCAGAGGCTGGAAAGCCAGACAAGAGAGAGAAGTTAGACAAAAACCCAAGACAGGGGGTGAGCCCACAGGAAGGACATGTGGATTTTAGAGGCAGGGTAAAGTCAAGGGAGGAGTGACTCTAAAGATATCCCCAGGAATTCTGTTGCAGGGACTTGAGAGCAGCAACGTTGTCAGAAGGATGGTTTGAGGCTATGCTTACATAGCAGTATGTATCAATAAAGATAACTCACACTTGAGACTCACCAAATGGAGGCTGCCCCAGTGGCCCAGCTCACGCCACAGATCTAAGCCTAAGTCACCCTGCATTTACAGGAAACACCAATCACAGTTCTCCAGCTCCACTTTAGCCAGCTTGTTGTTATTGCTGCTGTTTAGTTGCTAAGTCGTGTGGGACTCTTGCGACACCGTGGACTGCAACCCCCCAGGCTCCTCTATCCATGGGATTTCCCAAGCAAGAATACTGTAGTGGGTTGCCATTTCTTCCTCCAGGGGATCATGCTGACCCAGGGATTGAACCCACATCTCCTGCACTACAAGCAGATTCTTTACTGCCTAGCACCAGGGCTTTCCTTAGCTGGCTTACCTTTCCCTAGAAAACAGACTTGCTAGCCTTGTAAGGAAATTCCTGACCTCCTCGTCAATCATGCCCTGTTTCCTAGTTGCTGCTTCTACCTGTTCTTGCCCAAAATCCCTCGGGAAGATTGTTCCACTGCTTATAAGGCAGTGTACTCCTGCAGTTCGTGGGCTGTTTTCCCTTGAATGAAGGGCATCGCATTTGTAACCAAGATGTTTTTGTTTTGTCATTTGGCAGTATAAAAATGGGGCAATAACGTCAATGAGACCCAATAAAAATAATGAAAGAAGGAATGATGGAGTTTAAGGGAAGAGAGTGGCTGAAGCTTCTGCTCCTGAGCCTTCCCTGAAAAGACGGGTAAAGCACAGTGATTGCTAAGACAGAGACTTGGGAAAATGAGCCAGTCCAGTAGAAAAGAGGTGGGGTAAGGGATGGAATGTGCAACATGGGGAGAATTTCAGCCTAAGAATCTGTATTTTTTAAAGCTTCCCCAAGGATTCAGTTTGGGAGCTTCTCCATCAGTGGCATCCTGTTTTGCATGAGAGTGAGCCAGCGTGCCATCTGCCCGGTCTCCAGGCCTTCTCTCATTGTCATGTAAAGCCCATGTCCATGCTCACAGGGTTTTCTTATGCAAAGACATTAACAAGACATTATAGGCACAATTCCTAAGGACCTAGAAAAATGTTTCAGCTCAGAAAAAAAACCAACTGTAAAATTGGAAAAGAAAATTGGCAAAATTCAAACGAATAAATGGTTGAAAAGAAAATGAAAGTGTTAGTCGCTCAGTCGTGTCCAACTCTTTGCGACCCTCCCCCCCAACCGCCCCCAAGGACTGTAGCTCGCCAGGCTCCTCTGTCCGTGGAATTCTCCAGGCAAGAATACTGGAGTGGGTTGCCTTCCCTTCTCCAGGGATCTTCCCCCCACCCCCACCCCCCACCCCCACCCCACCCCCGGCCCCGGGAACCAGGGATTGAACCCAGGTCTCCCGCATTGCAGACAGATTCTTTACTGTCTTTAAATGGCTGCAAAATTTAACTTTCTGTCAACCACTCAAATATATCTCAGCTAATATATTGCACATAAACCATTGCCAAACATTTAAACTCTGCTCCTCAGCTGCTTCTTCTATACAATGAGTATGTAATAATGGTACTTTTCTCATAGATATTTTTTAATGCTCACTTGACGTTGGTGGAAATAAACATGATGTTCCATGTAAAGCACGATAGAAAAGGCCCCAGCACACTGTATGCCAGTGTAATGTTATAAATGATATTGTTGGTAATAAGGAAGATGACTATGATGAGAAAAGCATACATTTGCCATGTAAAACTTGGCAGAGAATTCTGAAGAATTCTCAGCATACTAATAACTTATCATATTGATATTACTTTCTCTAAAATACATTGGCCTGTCAGTCCAAAGCTCTCTATGAATAGACTCCAGCTGATGAGGTCCTGTCACAGTGCTTTCAGATCACAAAGTGGGCCAAGAACGTTCACATCCATAAGCTTCTTTATTCCTTATTGCTGCCCCTGAAGGTAGGCAGCAAGGGCAGAGTCATGTAATGGGGAGGACTAGGAGAATCAGGCTGACTTGAGGGCTCGCCCTGTGATTTCTAACAAGTCCTTTCACCTTTGTGGGCTGTCTGCTCACAGGTGAATCAGGAGAGAATCCCTGCTTTGTGGAATCCACAGCCCTGTGGAAATCAAAAGGGAGGCTGTGTGTCAGAGTGCTAAACCACAGCGCCCACATACAAGTATCTGCCCTGCCCTTATTTTAGGAGATAGGGAAACGAACATTGACAGAAATGACCTGACGTGTGCACAGTCTTTCAAGTGAGAGAGGCAGGACAGGAAACTGGGTCAGTGTGCCTTCCTTCCCACAGCACAGCTTCCTGAACCGCTAACATTCCCTGCAGGCTCTTCACCACAGAGGCAGAGAAAGGAGACTAGGGTCACACAGACCCCCGTGGTCAGGGTTTTGTAAAGCCGGCTTAGCCAATAGATCACTGCATCCTGGCCCCACAGGTCAGGCCACTACCTCTCTGTGGGAAGTATGGCTTCCTGTATCAGCCACTGAGCCAAGCCAGAGACCTTCGGGGATATTTAACTCTTTGCTACATCTCAATTTATCTTGGGGTTGTGAGGTGCAGTGGAGCCTAACATTCCTGCTGATGCACTTTATTTATGAATTGGAGAATTCATTTCTGCTTGAATTCAAGATGACAACAGCTGCTATTTGCTGAGTGTTTCATATCGGTGCCTTACCCACATTATCTCATTTTGTTCTTACCACGGCCCTTTGAGGATGGAGGTGTTATTATTATTCTCATCCTTCAGGTTTGAGAAAATTTGAGTCCTTACAAGTTAGGTAATGCTTCCAAGGTCGTGCAACCACGTCGGCTGTCTGAGAAGCCAGCACCCTTTACCACCCCAGTGTTTCACAAGAAATGGTCTGCAGACCACATACATCAAAATGTGTCCACTACCTCCTTCGTGCCCCCTGAACCCCTGCCCCACAGTAACTTATTGAATCAGATGGTGGTGGGTGGGAACAGTGGGAGCCCAGGAGTTTGCATTTCAATTAGGTCCACAGTTGATTCCCACGATGTCAACATTTGAGAACCAGCCAACCATACCCCATAACCTTCCAGACACATTTTTGTCAGAGGACAAGCAGGGAAAGGAGCAGTTCAATTTTCAATTCCAAGTGCATTTTTGGCATCGTCATGGACAAAAAAAGCCAAGTCTCTTTCCCCTTAAAATTTGCTGAATAACCTATACAACTCTCTTTAGTAAGTCTGAAAGGGACAAGGTTGTTCCTGTTGACTGACAGGGATTTTAGCATGAATATTTAATGGGCAGGGCAGCTGGTATACTTGGCTAATGTAATATTTCAAGCTGTACTTTCATACTGAAGGGATTTGCTCTCCCTTAATGCATGTCTACATCCTGTCCGAGTCCTTCCAACAGCATTTTCCACACAGATAATGCCAGTTCAGGGAGACTCTTTTTCCCAGCTCTCAATTTAAGATAGCACTTATTCTTATCTTGAGATAAAGTTTTTTTTGGTATGCTGATGGAATGCCACTGGGCATTGTCTTGGATTTTTATCATTTCCTGTCCAAACCCTCCATGCCCTCTTGGTTACAGTCCATTGACAGAATCAGCTTTGCTGATGTCATTCAGAAGAATCATTCACGCCTTTCCTTCTACCTGTATCTTCCTCCGTCTTTCTCTCTTTTTCTCCCTCTCCTTTCTTTCTACCTCTGCTTTTCTATCTCTCCTTCCAGCCTCTGATGTTTCCCAACTTACAAAATATTTGGGTCCAATATTACACTTGGGGTTTGTTTAAGCCAATTAGAGGGACAATTACAATGGTGAAAGAGGAAATTCATTCCCCCTTAGATCAGGAAGAAGGCGAGTTCTCCTTTTACCACTTAAATAAATAAATAAATGCATTCACGTTAGAGAGGTAAAACTGTCTTCATTCACAATATGGTATATAGAAAATCTCAAAGAATCTACAACAAATCATCAGAACTAATAAACAATTTTTTTAGGGGAAGCACACTGATTGAAACCGCCCACCCTGGCCAGGCACCATAGTAACCATTTTACATGAGTTGTTTTATGACAGGAGATCCTGATAAGGAATACGGAACTATAAGCCACCACCAACCAGAAGAGTTCAGGAAAGGTCGAAAGGAGACACCGAGTGTCTTTCCACTTCCCAGAATCCCTCTTGCTAGCATCCATCTTGCCTGAGCAATGCGTGCGCCACCAGGAAAGACTCTGAATTAGAATGATTGGCCAAAGACCACCCGGAAACTAATCCCTTCACCATAAAACCCAAGACTGTGAGCCACGCGGCAGAGCAGTTCTCCCGGGTTCCCTTACCTTCCTGCTCTCCACTCAGGTGCACTTTCCCAATAAAATCTCCTGCTTTGTCAGCACATGTGTCTCCTCGGACAATTCATTTCCGAGTGTTAGACAAGAGCCCAGTTTCGGGCCCTGGAAGGGGTCCCCCTTCTTGCAACAGTTTGAGTTAGGCCACAAAATACAAGAACCATGCACCAAAACCAATTATATTTTTATGCATTAACATCAAACAATCCAAAAATAAAATTAAGTAAAAAATTCCATTCACAAATGGAATTCATAGTACCAAAAATATATGTAGGAAAATAAATTTGATAAGAGAAGTAAAAGACAACACTAAAAACAACTAAGCATAGACAAAACACATTAAAGAAGATCTAAATAAATGGAAAGCCATTCCAAGTCCAAGAATAGGAAGACTCAGTTTTGTTCAGTTCAGTTCAGTCACTCAGTTGTGTCTGACTCTGCAACCTCATGGACTGAAGCATGCCAGGCTTTTGAAGGAAAACGCAAATTGAAACCACAATAAGATACCAAATTTACATCTGCTGGAATGACTAAAATAAAAAAGATAATAGCAAATAAATCACAAATTGATTTATAAATTCAACACTTCTATCAAAGTTCCAGCAACCTTTTTGATATATTGACAAATTGATCTCAAAGTTTATATGGAAATGCAAAGGAACTAGAATAGCCAAAACACATTTTTTAAAAAGCATAACGGTGGGGGACTTATACCACTCAATATCAAAATGTACTATAAAGTCACAGTAGTTAAGACAGTGTAGTACTGGTGCAAGAATTTCCATGCAGATCAATAGAACCGGATCAAGAGTCCAGAACTAAACCTCACATTTAAGGTGATCCTTTTTTTAACAAAGGTGCAAACACAATTCAATAGGCAAATTGTAACCTTTCCAACAAACAAGCACTGGAATTGGATATCTACATACAGAAAAGTGAAATTACTTCACAAAATACAAAAAAGAAAATTACCTGGAAGACCTCAATATAGGATCACAGACCATATAACAGCTAAAATTATAAAAGTTTCAGAAGAAAATATAAGATAAAATCTTTGTGACTTTGAATGAGGCAGATTTCTTAGATACAACGTCAAAAGCAAACTCATTTTTAAAAATACCAATACATTGCACTTCACGCAAATGAAAAACTTTGCAATGTCAAAAAATTTAAAAGTGCTGTTAATCTGCTAAGGTACTCATATCTAGAATATAAAACAACTCTTGTAACTCAACAATAAAAACAAATAATGAGAGACTTCCCTGGTGGACCAGTGGTTGGGACTGCACGCTTCCCACACCGGGGGCTCGGGTTCCATCCTTGATTGGGGAACTAAGATCTCACAAGAAAAACCAAGAAAATGTGTGGTAAAGCCAAGAAAATGATAATAAAATAAATTAAAAATTAAAAACAAATAATGAAATTAGAAAATGGGCAGGGAATTTTAATGGATAGTTTCCCAAAGATATACAAATGGTGAATATACACATAAAGAGCTACTCAACATCATTGGGTGTGTGCATGCTAAGTCGTTTCAGCAGTGTCTGACTCTTAGTGACCCTATGGACTATAGCCCACCAGGCTCCTCTGTCCATGGAGTGAGCTGCCATTTCTTTCTCCAGGGGATTTTTCTCACCCAGTGGTTGAACCTGTGTCTCCTGTATTGAAAGGAGAATTCTTTATCACTGAAGCCACCTGGGAAGCCCCACTCAACATCACTAGTCGTTAGGAAAATGCAAATTGAAACCACAATGAGATACCAAATTTACATCTGCTAGAATGACTAAAATAAAAAAGATAATAGCAAATGTTGGTGAGAAAACAAAACAATTGGAAGCCACTTATACACTTATAGAGTACCTTATACCTTATACAATGGGGATGTAAAATGGTGTCATCACTTTGGTAAACTATTCGGCAGTTCTTCAAAATGTCAAATATAGTTACCATATTGACCTAGCAATTCCACTCTTAGATATCTACCCAGGATAAATGAAAACATATGTCCACACAAAAATTTGTATATAAATGTTTGTAGCAGTATTATTCAAAATAGCCAAAAAAGTAGAAACAACCCAAATCCTCAACTGATGAATGGATAAGCAAAATGCGACACAGCTATATAACAGAATATTATCATCAGTAAGAAAAGAATGAAGCACTGATATATGTTACAACGTGGATGAGCATCTAAAACATACTAGGTGAAATAAGTCAGTCACAAAAGACCACATAGTGTATGACCCATTTATATGAAATGTCCAGAATAGGTAATTCTCTAGAGACAGAAAGTAGATTCCCAATTGCCAGGTAGTAGGCTGAGGGCAAAATGAAGAATGACCACTAATGGGTATAATTTTTTTTTTGTAACCTGTGTCCCCTGAAATGGAATCGTGGAGTCTTAACTACTGGACAGCCAGGGAAGCCCTAATGATGTTTCTTTTGAGGATGATGAAAATGTTTTAAAATAAGAGTATGGTGATATTGCACAAATATGTAAGCATACTAAAAGCTATTGAAGTATACACTTTAGACAGGTGAACTTTATGGTATGTAAATTATGTCTCAATAACATTTTTTAAAAAACTAATAATAGCAACAATAGCAGACACTGTTAAGAAAATGAAAAGATGAGACAAGTTGGGAGAAAATATTTGCAAATCACATATATGGTAAAGAACTTCTATCCAGAATATATAGAGAACATTTATAACTCAACAATGAAAAGATGAATGACCCAATTATAAAACAGGGAAAAGACTTAAGTAGACATTTCATGAAGGAAAACAGACAAATTGCTAAAAAGCATGTGAAAAGATGCTCAACAGCATTAGTCATTAGGGAAATGCAAATTAAAAGTACAATGAGATACTTAATCTCATTAAGTATTAGGCCATTTATTAGGATGGCTAGTATCAAAATGATTATACTCAATGTTGGGAAAGATACATAGAAATCAGAACACTCAGACTTTGCTGATGAGAATGTAAAATGATACAGCCAATTTGGAAACAGTTTGGCAGTTTCTTTAAAAGTTTAACATAAAGTTATCCTAGAGTCCAGTAATTTGCTCCTAAGAATATAAAGAAATGAACACATACATTTACACAAAAGCATCCCCGTGAATCTTAGCAGCTTTATCATAATACCAAACTGGAAATGATCCAAATATCAGCTGATGAAGGATAAACAAATGTGATAAAATACAAAATATTTTTTCTTTCTTAATATAAGAAATATTTATATGCAATGTTATTTAGGAAAGGTAGAAAAGAAGAAAGAAAAATAAATGAAGGTGGGGGGGATGGAAAGATGGAAGGCAAAGGAAAGAAGGAAGAAACTACTAAGAAATACTCATATATTGTTTGGAGACAATTTTTCATGAGCTGAGGCTGGTTGCCTTTGTTCCAGATCATCTCTTTAAGGATGATAGTTTAACAAACAACTGAAAGATTGAGATAGTGCCTTACCTTGGAGCAGAAGAATTATTTGCTTGACATCCAGTTTAATAAAGACAATGTCTCAAATAATGCCATTTGCAACGACATGGATGGACCTAGAGACTGTCATACAGAGTGAAGTAAGTCAGGAAGAAAAAGACAAATATCATATATCACTTACATATGGAATCTAGAAAAATGGTACAGATGAACTTATTTGAAAAACAGAAATAGAGTCACAGACATAGAGAACAAACATGTATATCAAGGAGTGAAGAGGGGGTGGGATGAATTGTGAGACTGGGACTAACATATACACACTATTATATTTAAAATAGACAGTTAATGAGAACCTGTTTTATTGCACAGAGAACTCTACTCAGTGCTCTGTGGTGACCTAAATAGGGAGAAAATCTAGAAAAGAGTGGATATGTGTATAACTGATTCACTTTCTTGTACAGCAGAACCCAACAGAACATTGTAAAGCAACTGTACTCCAATAAAAGTTTAAAAAAAAACATCTCTCCAGGACAAAAGTTGAGTAGGTTCGCTTACAGCTCATTACAAAAAAACTAGGGTTTCCTAAGCTCAGGATCCCTCAATCTTAACATAAACCCTCTGCCTGTGCAGCACACACTTAGGCCCACTTGCATCACCCCTGGGGGACTGGAGAGCACAGGGCATTGGCACAGACCTGAAGCTCCTGCTGCCTTCATTCCATGAGTAATGACATCCTTCCTCCCTGACCCAGGAGGCACACGTCTTCAGTTAGTAGCCATGAAACTGTGGCACAATAACTTGTTAGCTTGCAATCAGGGGAAATTATCAGATTTTCCATAGCTATTGACATACAAACTACAACATGGATGAACTTCAAAAATATTGTGATAAGCAAAAAAAAAAGTGAAAGTGTTAATCACTCGGTCATGTCTGACTCTTTGTGATTCCATGGACTGTAGCCCCCCAGGTTCCTCTGTCCATGGAATTCTCCAGGCAAGAATACTGGAGTGGGTAGCCATTCCCTTCTCTGGGGGATTTTACCCACTCAGGGATCAAACACAGGTCTCCTGCATTGCAGGAAGATTCTTTATTGTCTTAGCCATCAGGGAAGCCCAAGAAGCCAGATGCAAAAGACTACTATTTGACTCCATTAAATGAAATAGCCAGAGAAGCTAAATTCATAGAGAAAGAAAGCAAATCAGTGGTTCCCTTGGGCTGAGAGTAAGAGAAAAGACTGATCACAATGAACATGAAGAAACTTTGGAGAAATGATAGAAATATTCTAAAACTGGTTTTTAGTAATAGCTATGAAGTATTAGTTGCTCAGTCGTGTCCAACTCTGTGACCCCATGGACTGTTAGCGCTCTAGGCTCCTCTGTCCAAGGAATTCTTCAGGCAAGAACACTGGAGTGAGTGGCCATACCCCTCTCCAGGGGATCTTCCCAACTCAGGGATCAAACCTGGGTCTTCTGCATTGCAGGCAGATTCTTTAGCATCTGAGCCACCAGAAAAGACCCCAGGAATAGCTATACAAGACTACTAAAAATCATTAAACTGTACGCTTACAGTGGTTGAATATTTTTGGTAGGCAAATTATACCTCAATTAAGCTGTTTAAAAATTACAAGAAGATATTATTTTACCCTCAGTAGAATGGCTAAAATTTAAAAGACCACCCTGGTGGTCCAGTGGTTAAAACCCAGCACTTCCAGGGCAGGGGACACAGGTTCGATCCACCTATGAACTAAGATCCTACATGTTGAGTGGCCAAGAAAAACAAAGCTTATTCAATAATAAAATTGTTAAAAAACTAAAAAATAAATTTAAAAGATAAAGACTGGCAACAGCATGTGTCTGCAAGAATGTAAAGCAATGGGAACACATACGCATTACTGGCAGGAGTATAAAATGGTACAAACATTTTGAAAAACCATTCACCAGTTTCTTGAAAAGTTAACACCAACCCTATAAGCCAGTAATTCTGTTTCCTGGATATCTACCCATGAGAAATTAAAATATTATCCAGTGTGCTCAGTCATGTCTGACTCTTTGTGACCCCCGTGAACTGTAGCCTACCTGACTCCTCTATCCATGGGATTTTTCCACGCAGGAATACTGGAGTGGGTTGCCATTTCCTCCTCCAGGGGATCTTCCCGACCTAGTGATTGAACTCGAGTCTCCTGCATCTTCTGCATTGGGAGGCAGGTTCTTCACCACTGAGCCACCTGGGAAGCTCTGATCATCAAAGATATGCACTTGAATGTTTATGGCAACTTCATTCATAATTAGTCTAAATTGGAAACCTACTCAAATATTCACCAACAGGTAAAGGGATGAAGGGCATCCCTCATAGCTAGTCGGTAAAGAATCTGCCTGCAGTGCAGGAGACCCAGGTTCAATTCCTGGGTTGGGAAGATCCTCTGGAGAAGGAAATGGCGATCCACTCCAGTATTCTTGCCTGGAGAATCCTATAGACAGGGGAGCCTGGCAGGCTACAGTTCATGGGATCTCAAGAGTCAGACATGACTTAGTGACTAAACCACCACCTAAGGGATGACCAAATAGTGGTACATTCATACAATGAAATATTATATGTCCACCTCTCCCACCAAAATACTGATATATGGAGCAACATAGATGAATCTCACAGCCACTGTATCAAGTAAAAGAAACCAGATACAAAGAACATACAAAAAAGTGCAATTCTGTTTATATGATGTTTTAAAGCAGGTAAAATCAATCTAGAGTAATAGGAATCAGATTGATGGTTGTGGGGCACAATGAGAGAAGGAAATGGGAATTTTCTGGGGACCTTCAAATGTTTTGCATCTCTTTTAGGGAGGTGGTGCACTGTACATCCATTTGTCAAAAATCATCAACCTGTGTGCTTAACGTGTATAAATTTTATTGAATATAAATTATACATTAATAAAGTAGAGCTTTTAAAAAGTGAACTTACTACCTTCCCTCCAGATTACCTCTTCATGGAAAATAACATCCTCCATATCAAGGTTAAAAACCTCAAAGGTTTTGTTAATTTTCCCTTCTTATTTTTCTTCCAGATCCAGTTGGCCACAGGTCCAGAGGGTTTTCCCTTGGAAATCGCTCCATTTATCATTACCTTCTCCCCTGTACTGTACATCTATTATTTTCATCTGTCTTGCACAGACAAAAGCCAAGGCAAAGTGACAAGGAGAGAGAAGGAAGAGGAGTGGGAGGAGGAGAACTTAAAACAATGAAATCCTTCTTTGTTATGGTTTTGTGTGGGGAGTAGAATTTAAACTTAAGTTTTGTGTTGTGTTTCTGATACTCGTAACAAAAGCAGAGGCAAAATAATGTGGTGGTTAGTAACTTGGACCCTGGAACCAGAATGACCAGGCTCCAGTGAATCCTGACTCTATACTTATTAACAATGTGACTTTGGGCAAGTTTCTTAATCTCTCTGAACTTCAGTTTTCCCATTATTACTATACTACTAATGCCAACTAGTAGTATAGTTTAGTAATAGACTGTACACCACGGCTTCTCTGGTGGCTCAGCTGGTGAAGAATCCACCTGCAATTCAGGGGACCCTGGTTCAATTCCTGGGTTGGGAAGATCCCCTGGAGGAGGGCATGGCAACCCACTCCAGTAGTCTTGCCTGGAGAATTCCATGGACAGAGGAGCCTGGCGGGCTACAGTTCCTGGGGTTGCAAGAGTCGGACACGACTGAGCAACTAACACTAAACTAGACTGCTGCTGCTGCTAAGTCACTTCAGTCGTGTCCGACTCTGTGCGACCCCATAGACGGCAGCCCACCAGGCTCCCCCGTCCCTGGGATTCTCCAGGCAAGACCACTGGAGTGGGTTGCCATTTCCTTCTCCAATGCATGAAAGTGAAAAATGAAAGTGAAGTTGCTCAGTTGTGTCCGACTCTTAGCCACCCCACGGACTGCAGCCTAACAGGCTCCTCCATCCATGGGATTTTCCAGGCAAGAGTACTGGAGTGGGGTGTCATTGCCTTCTCCGAGACTAGACTAGACTAATGCTAATAAAACCACCACACACTACAAAGCCTTTTCTATTCTCCAAGCCTTTTTTTGCCATTACATAATTAAATACTAGAAAACAAACAATGTATTAGGTGCTATAACAGAGGCAGTTACAGAGTGGGAGAATTGGTGAGGAGCACCGTGAGAGTCTGTTGAACTTCAAGGAGATCAAACGAATCAATCCTGAAGGAAATCAGTCCTGAATATTCATTGACAAGACTGATGCTGAAACTGAAACTACAATATTTTGGCCACCTTATGCGAAGAATTGACTTATTGGAAAAGACCCCGATGCTGGGAAAAACTGAAGGCAGGAGGAGAAGAGAATGACAGAGGATGAGGTGGTTGGATGTCATCACCGACTTGATGCATATGTGTTTGAGCAAGCTCCAGGAGTTGGTGATGGACAGGGAACCCTGGCATGCTGCAGTCCATGAGGTCGCAAAGAGTTGGACATGACTGAGTGACTGAACTGAACCACCCAGATAGACAAACTTCAAAGTTTGAGGGTACAGTCCCCAAGACTGGCCTCGAAAGCTTCAAGTTTCCTAAATCACCGTCAAGTTCTAGAATTCATTAGAATGACTCAGAACTCACAGAAAGCTATTACTCTCATGGTTAGAGTTTAATTACAGGGAAAGGATATAGATAAAATCAACCAAAAGAAGAGACACATAGGTCTGAGTCTGACAGGATTTCAAATGTAAAGTTTTCACTGCCCACTCTCCATGTTACCAAGAGGCATTAATGTACAGTGCATGTGGAGTACTGCCAACCAGAGAAGCTCATCTGAGTTTCAGTGTCCAAAGCTTTCAGTGGCGTTTCATTATATAGGCATGCTTGACTGACTGATGGATCACCATGTGGGTGAACTCAGTCTCAACAGTTCTGCATGATCTCACCCTATGTACATGGTTGTGACTCCTAAGTCACATGCTTTTCCTGTGACCAGACCTTACCCTAAGGTTGTTAGACATGGCCAACATTACCCTAAAGTGTGGCCGGCTCCTGCCCTACACAAACACACCCCTATGACAGATTGTCCCCCAGAAGCTGAGGGCAAAGGCTAGACTTTCTCTTTGCATAAAACCAAATTCTTAGTACACAGGACCTAACCCAGATTTAGAAGTCAGCTAGGGCTTATGGTTAGGACCGAGATAAGTTGAAGTCTTATTGAAGTCTGTGGAAAAATCCGGCAAAATCCATACTGGATTATATGTGTATATATATATATGTACACACATACATATATACATATATATAAGTCATATTGTTACATATTTAAATATTAATGGCAATCATTTCTGCTCCTAGACTTTTGTGTTATCCTGGCTACCTCTTTCTTCTTTCTCCTGTTACCTCCTTATGAATATTTCATGTTCTCCTAAAATTAGAAGGTTTTTAAGGGTTGAAAGAAAAACTTGAACTGAAGTTTAAACACATACACTTCACTTTGAAGAAAGTAAAAGAATGGCCAAAATCAGGTTCAGAAGTGCCTCTTTTTTTAGTAACCTATGCTTTAGTCTATATTGCTGTAGATAATTGAGAATTGTCCAAGATGGGTTTTTGGCAATGTTTAATTTTACCTGATTTTTATAAGATGGTCATTTAGCAAAAGAAGTTTTCAAATAATTTCTCATTTCAGCAGTAATAGGTGAGAAAAGAAGATCAAATCCTTGAACTATTTACTTAGATGAAGAGAAATACCCTTTTTTGAGATAATGGATATGCAAGATTTAGCCATTAAAGGGTTAGGGTAAAGTGAAAATCCTCTCAGTAATAGTTGAAATATGAGAAAATCTTTCAAGGAAATTAAACACTTGATCAAAAAGAGGAAAGGGTTATTGGTGAGAGCTGAGATTAAACATCAGAGTTTCCTGAGAAGAGACCTCAATTATAAGAAGCAGACAGTTAATAATATCCTCTCAGGATCTGCTTTTCCTTAAGACATATATTTGGGGAGATGCAATAGTTTCCTTTTCTTTTTGTTAAAATAGGAAAAATGCCTCACCTTTGAAAACTGTGAAGAAAACTTTAAAATTTTGAAAAAAATCAGAACCAAGAAGGAAAGAATTTAGAAGTATGCTTCCAGTGTAATCGAAGAGAAAGTACCACCCCAAATTAGGGTCTGTGCATGCATGCATGCTCAGTCGTGTCCAACTCTTTGCAACCCCATGGACTGCAGCTCACCAGACTCCTCTGTCTATGGAATTTTCTGGGCAAGAACACTGAAATGGGTTGCTATGCCCTCCTCCAGGGGATCTTCCCAACCCAGGAATCAAACCCATGTCTACTGCATTGGCAGGTTGATTCTTTACCACTGCACCACCTGGGAAGCCCAAATTAGGGTCTGAGATGTTTTAAAGTATACTTCCATTAAATATTGTTTTGTAAACTGAAATATAGAAACAAGAAGCAAGAAAATAGAGATTCATACTTTTTGCATGAAACTAGCTAAGCACTTTTATCATTTGAGCACTCTGGCTCACAAGAAGACATGAATTCCTAAAATGAGTCAGTTATTTGAAACCTATGTTTGTTAGTAACTCATCACATGGCTCTAAAGAAAAAGAACCACTTTCTCACATTGCATTTCTCTGTTGGAAAGAATGAGAATACTTCACAGTCAAAATGTTACCATCATTATCATCACCCACCATCATCATCAACACAACTACCACACACTAAGTACCAATGATGTGCAGGTGGTATCCCATATGCTTTCCCATAGTTACTTAATTTAATTCTCACAAAGGCACTATTATCCCCACTTTTGAGAAAAATCAAGCACTCAGAGAATTCACAGAGTCAGTAAGCAGTAAATTAAAACCTAGTTCTGTGGGCCTCTACATGTCCCCACTCTTCATCCCTGCTACTGCCGCTCAGTGATTTAGTGGTTCCTGGGAGCAATGTTATCTGTACTGCAACCAGTGTTTAGGACTTATACGTACCACACTTGTGTTCAGGATTAATTCAGTGCCAGGAAGGGATAAGCCATGTCTGTGGGCCTAAGGTTGACAGAAGATGAGCCCCACAACTCACTGGGGAATGTGTGAAGCAGAGCATCTTAATGTGGTTATGAAAATAATTCTGCTCCATTTTGGGTCCCAGAAGCAGGTTGACCAATCCCTGAACTGGGCTGAATGACCATTAGGTCCTGAGCCAAATCTCTCTCACACTCTACCCCAACAGCACAGGTCAGAAAGAGCTACTCGATACCTCATAAAATTAAAAGTTCTTTCTATTATTATAAGTCCAGCATGCCTTCTCTTCTAGTATACTCTCAGCTAAGTATACAAAATATTTCATTGATGTATTTAGTCAGAAGGCTTTGGTGGCATGAGGCAAAAATCTCGATTTTCACCTAAGAAAACAGATAATCTATGGCTAAATCGTAAGAAGCGCAAGGGCAGGATAGAGCCGGCCTGAGGAAAGACTGGATCCAAAGGCTCCAGCACCATCAGAGTTGTCTCCCTGTCTCTTCACCATCAGAGTCCTGTCTTTGTTTCTTCAAGGGAGGCACTGGTGGCTGCAGGCTCACAGTCTCAGAGGGTCGCAGGCAGAAACCGAGGAAGTGTGTGAATCGCTATAGCTTCACTTTGAAAAATCCTAAGAAAGAGTTGTGATGTTTCAACTTGGATCATGTGCCAACCTCATGAGCCAATCTGTGGGGCCAGGGATGAAATCACATAAAAAATAAGGTCATTCGGACCAGGGGTTAGAGAGCAGGAAAGGGGGGTGGGGGGGCTGCCCCAGAGAAGGGGAGGACACCCATGTGGGCATCAGAAGTACCAGCAAAGTCTCTAGTCCTGGAGAAGGTCATGGAAA